>NC_066580.1:334939522-335248411 GCF_024323335.1 Lathyrus oleraceus | reverse complement strand
TCCTTTTAATCTCTTAATGTAACTTCTTTTCTCATCTCAATCCCTCGTATGTAAAACGAGTTTCTTATGTAATGTAATGTTATGAAGAAAGAGAAGAATTCAATATCAAAGGAGGACAATGTTATGAAGAAAGAACGAATTCAATATCAAAGGAGGACAATGTTATGAAGAAAGAGAAGAATTCAATATCAAAGGAGGACAACCTTGAAGATCTTTCTTGGAGAAGCTTAGATCGTTATTAGGTTAGCTTAGGTTCTCTCATTGGCTTGGGAGAACAATTGCGCTAGGGTCCATAACTGTTTCATTATGTATGTTGATGCATGTGAATATATGTTGATGCATGTGAGAGACGATTTATATGATAAATAAGCCGGTGAGATCATAACGATTACAATTCCCTAAAATTAAATATTAAGTTTATGCTTTCCAAGTTTTAGCACTCATCATGACTAGTATCGGATAATGTAGGTTTCGCCTACGCGAGGTGCATGTTCTATATTAGTAAGGTGCGATGGGATAATTGTAATATCCAACTGCTAAAATAATGGGTCAAACTTAACTAAACAAATTATGATAATATTATATATGTTTGCTTTCCAAGTTTTAGCACTCATCAAGACTAGTATCGGATAATGTAGGTTTCGCCTACGCGAGGTGCATGTTCTATATTAGTAAGGTGCGATGGGATAATTGTAATATCCAACTGCTAAAACGATGGGTTAAACTTAATTATAATAATACTATATATGTTTAGAAGCAAGAGTTAGGAATGATCCATATGATGGATTGGAATAAGGAGTTATTCACCCAACTGAAATTTTCGAGAGTTGTATGAGATACAATTGGAAGGAGTTCCTACCTAAATAACCTAGTTTTGTGTAATCCGCCTACGCGGACTTAGAACGAAGTGAAATATGGATCTCGACCCACTAGAAAATCTTCCAACGGGATTTTCCGAATCAAATGATGAGGGTCATTTGTTTTGAGTAAAATAGTGGGAGCATATTTAATTAAAGGCCTAATTAAATATGTCAATGATACTTATATTTTCATTAATCTCAATAAACACCTCTAACAAACATTTTGCGATCAATCTTTGACAAAGATAAATTGTCTGGGACAAATCTCTGGATTGGCACCGAAACCTGAGGATTGTCCTCAACCATAATAGAAAGCTGTATGTCTTGGAGACACCTGTTCCTGAATAGGAACCTCCTAGTTCTGCACCTAAGGCAGAAAGAGATGCTTATAAGAAGCATGTCGATGATGTCAATGAAACTGCTTGTCTCATGCTGGATGTCATGAACTCAGAGTTGCAAAAGCAACAAGAGAACATGACAGCGTTCGATATGATCGAACACCTGAAGATGCTCTATCAAGAGCAAGCAAGGCATGAAAGGTTTGAATTTTCAAAAGCCCTTTTTCAAGGCAAGTTAGCTGAGGGAGCCCCTGTAGGTCCCCATGTGCTCAAGATGATTGGGTATGTGGAAAACCTTGAAAGATTGGGTTTTCCTCTTGGAAGGGAACTTGCGACTGCTTTGATCTTACTATCGTTGCCAGATGGATTCAGTCAATTTGTCCTAAATTTCAATCTGAATGATATGGACAAATCTCTTCACGAACTGCTAGCCATGTTAAGTGTAACACCCCGATAAAATATGATAATTATTTAATTTAAGTTAATAGTATATTTATTAATTTAATTAAATAATTGGATTATTATTGGAATATTATTTGGAATTATTATTATTGGAATAATAAGTTGGAAAATATATAAGAGTTCCATTTGGTAAAAAGGGTTTTTTCACGTGAAAGCAGAGAACACGTAACATTGGGAGAAAAGAGAAGAAACTGAGAAAGGGAGAAGAAGAGGCTAGGGCTCAAGAGGAGAATTCACGATTGTTGAAGGTCAGAGAATCAATTGCCGGATTAACTCAGGTAAGGGGGGTTTATCGTCGTTTAATGGGTATTATGGGTTAACATGTAATGGGTAGTAATAAGCCGTTGAATTGACCCTAATTGGGATGATGAGTGCTGAAAAATTGTGATGAATAAGTTATGTAAAAGCTGTAATTGAATCTATATCTGGGTGAGTTGTGATTTTCCGAACGTGTAGCTTTTTACGGAATTGGAATCGGAGATCCGGAAGTCCTCCAACGGCGGAAAATGCGGAGAATTCTGCATTCTGCTTCGTGTTAGCGCAGGAACAACTTTCTGTCTTGCGTTAACCGGTTAACCCAGGGTGTTAACCGGTTAACACTGTTATGAATTGTGAATTATTGCTGTCTGTCTTGCGTTAATCGGTTAACCCAGGGTGTTAACCGGTTAACACTGTTATAAATTGCCAGAAAGCGTGTTTTGTGTTGCGTTAACCGGTTAACCCAGGGTGTTAACCGGTTAACACTGTTGGAAAAGTGGAAATTTGATATTTAAATATTGTGGACAAAATTGATGATTGGTCTATATTGGTGTATGATATAGTAGGGATCATTTCCCGTTGTTTTGAGCAGTGTAGGTATTAGTAGAGTGTGCTAATACTGTGATTGATTATGTGGCATGACATAATATGATTCTGTGATGATTGTATTGATGATGTATGATGGTGTGCATAATGTTGTGAATATATCTATTATGTATGCTATTGTGAATGGACTGTTTATGGCTTAGAGTGTGAGCATATGTCCATTGTGGATTGTTGATGGTTGCATGCTAGGTGATTTAGCGTGCATAATGTGGCCTTTATGGTGGTAGCTAATTCCCATGGTGAGGAATTAGTGAGTGAATTATTGTGGATTGTTGTTGATGTTTGCATGCTAGGTGATTTAGCGTGCATAGCATAGCCCTTGGGGTGGTAGCTAATTCCCATGGTGAGGAATTAGTGAGTGAGTCACTAGGTCTCAAATGAGTGGGACTAGTGAGCTTGGTAGCCGTATCTGGATTTGATCGGTGAGGTTGAACTATATGTTCACGAATAGTCGGTACCGCATGTATGGAGTCTCATTGCATAATGTATGTATTGTGTATAATATGAATGGATGTGTTCCAATATTATACGTGTGTTTTGATGTTTATGTTGAGTATGATTATGAGTATGAGTTGATGTTGCCGTTACTGAATGTGTGATATGATTAGGGTGATGAAATGTGTTAATTTACTTAGCATTACATGATATTTTATAATGCTTATTATATCGATTGAGGAACTCACCCTTACAACTATGTTTTCAGGTAACGAGCAGTGATTGAGTAGAAGCTAGTGATTGGAGTCTAGTCTAGTTCCTTAGTGGGTCATGCTCTGGTAGATGTAACATCGGGACGGGATGTTTTACTTTATTTTCATTTTGGTTGTCGAACAACTTTACATGTAATGTGTTACATGGCTTGCATGATTGATTAGATCCCTATCCGCTGCGAATTATGCATTGTTTTGTTTTGATTAATAAATGAGCATGACAAACTATTATGATGAATGGTGTGAAGTGTCAAGTGTGACACCCTTGAATTGCATATCTACTCTGATTTATATTTGTTGAATTAATTAATTATTGGGGTATTTTAGAAGGGTGTTACATTAAGAACTGCTGAGCAGAATCTGAAGACAAAAGGGAAGTCTATTCTGATGATCAGAAATGGAAAGAGACAGAACAAAAGGCCCACCAAGCAGGGTGATAAAGGGAAGGGCAAGGAAGTTGCCAAACCCAGACCCACTGTTGCTGCTTTGAAGCCTAGTGGAGGCATAACAAAGGCAGGTACATGCTTCCATTGCAGTAAGACCGGACACTGGAAGAGAAACTGCCCAAAGTACTTGGAAGATGACAAAACTCTCCATTCACAAAAAAAGGTGAAAGAGCTAATGATCTTTTGGCCCTCATACATACTGATGTATGTGGACCACTGAACATACCAGCCAAAGGAGGTTTTCAGTACTTCATCACATTCACTGATGATTTCAGTAGATATGGTTATGTGTATTTAACGAAACACAAATCAGAGTCCTTTGAAAAGTTCAAGGAATTCAAGAATGAAGTACAAAACCAACTAGGTAAGAATATTAAAACTCTTCGATCAGATCGAGGTGGTGAATATTTAAGCCTAGAGTTTGATGACCATCTGAAAGAGTGTGGGATCCTATCCCAACTTACTCCTCCTGGAACACCCCAATGGAATGGTGTATCTGAGAGAAGAAATCGAATCCTGTTAGACATGGTCCGATCCATGATGAGTCACGCCGATCTTCCAAACTCCTTTTGGGGATATGCACTATTGACAGCAGCTTACACACTTAACCGTGTTCCATCCAAAAGGGTTGAGAAGACACCATATGAGATATGGAGTGGTAAGAAACCACATATGTCTTACATAAAGATTTGGGGTTGCGAGGTTTATGTGAAACGACAAATTTCAACTAAGCTTGAGCCCAAATCTGACAAATGCTTATTTGTGGGGTATCCTAAAGAAACAAGAGGGTATTACTTCTACAATCCTTCTGAGGGCAAAGTGTTTGTCGCTCGAACTGGAGTTTTCCTAGAAAAGGATTTTATTTCCAAAGGAACCAGTGGGAGGAAAGTAGAGCTTGAATAAATTCAAGAATCACAAAGCATAGATACACCTATGGAGGAATTAGAGCAGGAAACACAAGAAGTTGTGGAAGAGCAACCTGCTCAAGTAGAACAAGACCATCGTAGGTCAAGCAGGATACGTCAACTACCTGAGAGATATGGATATCTCATAACTGATCAAGGTGATGTATTACTCATGGATCAAGATGAGCCTGTGACCTACCAAGAGGCCATAACTGGTCCCGAGTCTGAGAAGTGGCTAGAAGCCATGAAATCTGAAATGGATTCCATGTACACAAACCAAGTTTGGACCTTGGTAGAGCCTCCTGTAGGAGTTAACCCTATAGGATGCAAGTGGGTCTTCAAAAAGAAGACTGACATGGATGGTAAGGTACATACCTATAAGGCAAGACTGGTTGCAAAAGGATATAAACAAATTCATGGGATTGACTATGATGAAACCTTTTCACCAGTTGCAATGCTTAAACTTGTTCGGATTTTACTTGCTATCGCTGCATATCATGATTATGAAATATGGCAGATGGATGTCAAAACTGCTTTCCTTAATGGAAATCTTCTTGAGGATGTGTATATGACACAGCCTGAAGGATTTGACATACCAGAGGAAGCCCAAAAGATATGTAAGTTACAAAGATCAATCTATGGATTGAAGCAAGCTTCCAGAAGCTGGAATCTTAGTTTTGATGAAACAGTAAAACAATATGGATTCGTCAAGAACGAAGATGAGCCTTGTGTCTACAAGAAGGTTAGTGGGAGCATGTTCGTTTTCCTGGTATTATATGTAGATGACATATTACTCATTGGAAATGATATCCCTAACCTACAACAAGTAAAGTCTTGGTTGGGGAAATGCTTTTCTATGAAGGACCTAGGTGAAGCAGCCTATATATTAGGAATCAGAATCTATAGAGATAGATCACAAAAACTGCTTGGCCTAAGTCAGAGTACATACATAGACAAAGTGTTGAGACGCTTTAATATGCATGATTCCAAGAAAGGATTCATACCTATGCAACATGGCCTGTGTCTATCAAAAACACAATCCCCTTTAACTAAGGAAGAAAGGGATCGCATGAATAAAACTCCGTATGTATCTGCAATAGGATCTATCATGTATGCCATGTTATGTACTCGACCAGATGTCTCGTATGCTTTAAGTGCAACGAGTAGGTACCAATCTGATCCTGGAAGAGTTGGCTGTAATTGGATACACCGATGCTAGCTTCCAGACAGATAAGGATGACTTTAGATCGCAATCTGGTTATGTGTTTTGCTTAAACGGTGGCGCTGTGAGCTGGAAAAGTTCAAAGCAAGATACAGTTGCTGATTCTACAACCGAGGCCGAGTATATTGTTGCCTCAAGTGCAGCAAAGGAAGCTGTTTGGATCAAAAAGTTCATTAGTGAACTTGGCATAGTTCCTAGCATTGTGGATCCCATTGGTCTCTACTGTGATAACAATGGTGCTATCGTACAAGCCAAGGAGCCTAGATCTCACCAACGATCCAAACACATACTTAGGCGTTATCATCTCATTCGAGAGATAATAGATAGAGGAGATGTGAAAATATGCAGAGTACCTACACTTGACAATATTGCTGACCCACTGACAAAGCCTCTTGCGCAGCAGAAGCATGATGGCCATACTAGATCTATGGGTATTAAGGGTATGCCTGATTGGCTCTAGTGCTAGTGGGAGATTGTTGGTGTAAGCCCTAGAGGCCAATACTTTTGGTACTTGTATCGAATTATTTATTAATAATAAAAGGCTTTTTCTTTATTACGTTTGTTTAATAAAGTCCCTAGAATAGCTAGTCTGTTTAATGTATCAAGTATGACTTAATCATGAGATCACATTAAACATAAGGACACTATTCTTAAAGTATCCGTAGTCGAGCTTTATTGTGAAGTGGGATGACATTAAAGCATTAAGACTATTATGTATATAGACTGATGATCACATCTCATGGATCATGGATAAGGAGTTATCAAGTCTTAAACATAGGTATGAATATTAAGAGTAATATTTATACCGGATTGACCCGCTATGAGAATATTATATAGAAAGTTATGCAAAGTGTCATAAGTTATTCTCATGGTGATAATGGTGTATACCACTCTTCGACCTGAAACCACTATGGACCCTAGATGTAGAGTCGAGTGCTTTATTGCTGATCAAACATTGTCCGTAACTGGATAACCATAAAGACAGTTGATGGGTACTCCACGAAGCATGCTGAGGGACATGAGTGACCTAGATGAAATTTGCCCATCCTGCATAACAGGATAAATGTCTATGGGCCCAATATTGAACTGGACAAGGATGACACGGTCTATGCCTTGTGTTCAATATAGACATAAGGGCAAAAGGGTAATTATACACATAAGTATTATCACAGAAGGAATTGTCAGATCACATGACATTTTCGTGTCTTGGGTAGCAGTGATGTGTTGCTAGATACCGCTCACTGTTTATTATGGTAAATACATGATTTAATATAATTGTCAATGCCGCGAAAACCTACAGGGTCACACACAAAGGACGGATTGATGAGAGATAGAGTAACTAAGGAACACCGTAAGGTACGGTGCCCTTAAGTGAATTGTAGAACATCGTAAAGGTACGGTGTACTTAAGTAGAATACGAAATATGGTAAGGTACCATGAGCGTAAGTGATTTTGGGCATATTATAAGATATGGGCCAAAATACACTTAAGTGGGCCTTTTAGCTTGAAGCCCACACAAGTGGTTCTATAAATAGAACCCTTGTGCAGAAGCACTGATGCGGTTGCATTATTTTCGTTTTCTCTCTCTCTCTCTCTCTCTCTCTCTCTCTCTCTGTCTCTCACTCACTCAAAGCCTTCATTCGTACCAGCTAGCACTGAGATTGAAGGAACCCGTTCGTGTTGACTGAGTAGAGACGTTGTCATCGTTCTACGTTCGTGATCGCTCCGTGGATCTGCATCAAAGGTTTTGATCGGCATAAGAGATCTGCACCAAAGGTTTCAATCGTCACAAGAGGTAAATATTCTATCACTGATCATGACCATTCGTAAGGATCTCTAAAGGAGAAAATTTTAATTTCCGCTGCGTTTTGGATCGCAATTCTCCATCAGTTGTGAACCTTTGAATCTATGATGTTGCATCCCATTTCATCATATCATAAAAAAATGGTTCAACATATGAATTCCTTTGGGACCACAAAAACTTTTTGCATGCATTCATGCATCATTACATTTCATCAGACCAAAATCAGAAAGCTCATTGTTGTTTGGCCTTTGTTCAGAACCTACTATTGTCAAGCTGACTTCCTGACATCCATACAACATGCGCAGTAATCAGAAACTACTCATGGATCAGTTAGAGCCTAACCAAGCTATTATGAGGGAGGATATGACTATAGTTAGGGCCCAGATGTGTCAACTTATGGAATTTGTGCAAGCTATAACTAGAGGCCAGAAGGAAATGCAATAGGTTAATATGAGAGCCACTGCTGCTAACCCTGCTATTATGACAATCGTAGTAAATCTACTAGGAGGAACCGATACACCTGTTATGGCTCAACCACCTCCTGAAAGAGGTTCAGTATATCAAAATGCCGCTCAAACATTCAACATCCATGTTAGTGGAAGAGTTCAACCTGAGATTGATGATCATTAAGATGCTTTCTTCACTACAAGGGTTGATTCAGTTTATGACGCTTTTGGTCCATCAACTGCTCGGATAGATGCAAAGTTCCGTATCATATAGGAGAAATTCAAAGCCCTCCAAGACTTGATACCTTTGGGCTAGATGTTGCAGACATGTTTTTGGTGCCTGACGTGAAAATTCCTGCTAAGTTCAGAGTCCCAGACTTTGAAAAATACAAAGGGGTCACTTTTCCAAAGACCCGCATCCGAGCTTTTTGCAGAAAGATGGATGCTCATTCCGATGATGAAAACTCTTAATGCACTTTTTTCAAGATCGCCTCAGTGGGGATTCACTTGAGTGGTATATGCAGCTCGAATGCACGCCTATACGAACCTGGAAGGAACTAGATGAAGCATTCCTGAAGCAATATCAGTATAATGCAGACATGGCTCCTAATCAAACTCAGCTCCAAAGCCTTGTTTAGAAGACGAGTGAATTGTTCAAAGAGTACGCCTAACACTAAAGAGACTTAGCTGCCAGGGTTTAACCCCCTCTTCTAGAAAGGGAAGTGATAAACATGCTCATGAGCACCCTTTAGGGGCCTTATCTCGACATGATGGTTGGAATGCCTCCTCAAGACTCTCATACCTGGTTATCGCTGGTGAGCGACTCGAGAACTTCTTGAAGATCGGAAAAATACAAGATACAATAGATGTGGCTACTGGAGCAAAGAAATCCCATTCCGAATTCTCGAAGAAGAAGGAAAGGGATACCAATGTTGCCACGACAACCAAATGGGAAGCAGAAGCCTACCAAATGCCATACTATCAGGTGGTAATAGTAGCATCTAACCCATATCAACAACCAACATGTGCTATTCCTACTGGTCCTCCACCAATGCAGTATCAACAGCCCTACGCTCCTCAGCAACCCTGCGCTCCTCAACAGACCTACACTCCTTAGTGACATAATCATTATCAATAGAGGCAGTAGAAACTGAAGAAACAAGAAAGAAGGATAAATCTGGTCCCTTTGTCGTATAGTCAACTGCTTTCTCATTTGCTTTGAGGATCGTTGATGCAATTAAGGGAGATGGGACCTACTCCAACACTTCTCCCTCAAGGCTATGACACTAATGCTAGATGTGAGTTTCATTCTGGGGAACCTGGGCATACAGTCGAGAGTTACAGAGCCGTAAAGCATAAGGTCCAAGACCTGATTGACTCAAAAGCTATCTCGCTCACCCCCAAATGTTCCTAATGTAATGAACAACCCCATGCACGCAAGCACATCTGCAATGCCATAGCCAAAGAAGTGGTAAATCTAAAGAAGTTGCATCTGTGGGACTATCATGTCAATCTTTGCAACCACCAAGACCCTAACCTAGGGGAAGGAATAAGGTTGGCCACACCAGTAAAAATTGGTTTGTTCAATCATTTTCATGTGTAATTTTGTTGATTGTCATTTGTAATATTCACTTGTAATAAACTCGTTTGTTTTTGAATAATAATGACATTGAAATAAATATGCATGTTTTAAATAAATCCATTTGTGTCCACTCATATTTTACTCATCAATATCAAACTTTTGTTTAAGCGAAATCAAAAGGAGAAGGATGAAATTAAAATACACGAAATCTCTGCATGTATGCTTTTGAATAAGACCTTGTTTACGATGTAAGGCATTATTTCAAATCCCCAAACACCAGAGGTATAAGGAAGATAATCCCTAGTCATCCCTTTCGAGCCAAGGAGTAGGAGTTTCTTTATGAATTGGAAAATCCTAAATATTTACCCGGGGCAGAGTAGTCGTCAGTTAGTTTTACCATGCATTCAAACATCAAAAGAAGAGTGTCCTATCTAAGGATCAACCATATCTTACCCCTCACGAGAGGTCAGAAACCACAAATCCACAACAGTTGTCCCTCCCCAACAAAGGAACGAGGCAATTACAACCCCTTAAAATCAAGCTAACAAATGTCACACGGTTTGTTCCAAAAAAAGAAATCAAAATTCATAGAAAAAAAGGAAGGAAAGGCCGCTAAGAAGAAACCTTGAAAACAAGTGGCTTAGGAAAAAATTAGGGCATCCCTATGGATTGCAAATCTAAAGCAATCCAGAAAAAATCAGGGAAACAAAAAAAACAAAGAAGCAAAAGAAGAATCAAAAGAAAAATCCTCAGCAAGAAAAATTCGTGTGGATACAAACCAAGCAAAAGATGTGTGATTGCCACTCCAAAAGCCTCGTTGTTTATCACTTTCACTATCCCAAAACCCCTTTTGGAAGATGAGTGCTTATGTCGAACTAGCTGAACATAGAACTGGAGAATATCAAGGAGAATGGGTGAGTTACAATAGGTTTCGAGCCATAAACCCTTTCTTTCTAAAACCGTGAACCAGACCACGTTACAACCCTCAAAAGATCTAATCGAAGTAGGGTTTATTTCGAAAGCATACTAAAGTCAGTAAGATCATGTTAAAACTAAGTCCTTAATGATTTGCTTGTCATTTGTTTTGGTATCTGTCACATCTCGAAAAACACGATCCTTCACGATGGTCGTAGAAAAAAATGATTCGAACAGAGTTGCCACCAAACTTTATTTATTCCAATTAAAAAAAGGGAAATACCGATAAAACCATTGGGAAAAGAAAATGGTCGTTGCAACCATATTTGGGTTCAGGAGTCGATTATGCAAGGGGAAGATATTAGCACCCCTCATGTCCGTTGTACTAAACGGGAACCTTTTAGTTAAAACTTGTGATTTGAATGTTAGCTAAATGTTATTTGTTTTCTTCGAGTAAATAAAATATTGAAAAGAGAAATGAAAGATAACCATAAAAGGGGGAAAATGTGGTTTTTTTTATTAGTGTGCTCGCCAAGATCTTGCAATCTTGTGCTTACGTATCCTTATAGTGCAATAAGGAAATCAGAGTATTATAGTTTGGGGAACTCCAGTTTGTTGGTGTCTTTTAATGAGCAATTGTTTAGATCGCGTTCTAAAGGCTAAACATTGACTTGTCTACTCCTGACAGAGGCTTAAGACTAGTTTGTTATGCACATTAGAAGGGATTAAACAATGTTCTTTTTGAAAATGGTTTCGATCGCACGGGGGCGAGAGACGATTAGGTTTGATGTGTTAAATATTTTTTAGGAGGGGACAACGAAAGTTTGAGCAATATGGGGTACATTAATCATTCAATTTATCCGAGGGAGAGTGAGGCGAGTGCCCCTATTCCTTTTTTGTCCAATTTTAATATTTGAAAATTGTTTGCGAAAGTCGAATATTCGTGGTAGTGAGGAGATTGCCTCGCACTTACTTATTCGAGGAATAATAAGGTGTGCGCCACCTATTCCTTGATCCAAGTTTATTTAGAGTGTTTTAATCGAAAGACGAAAATTTGAGCAATATGGTGAACGTCAATCGTTCAATCATTCGAGGGATAGTGGGACGAATGCCTCATATTCCTTTTTTCATCCAAAGTTTAATTAAGAAAATATATTTAATCGCTTCGAGTAGGTGGACAAGAAAACTCAATGTTGATCGAGTGTTTATTCGCATTAGTTTAAAAATGATTTGTGAAATGGTTTGAATTGAAATGATTGTTTTTGTTTTAAAACTGATTTTGAAGTTGAGGAAAGTTGGAAATGATTTTGAAAAATGTACTTGATGTTGGTCAAACACCTTTTATTTTAGTATTTTTGAAAGGTTAATTTTAATGGTCATTTTGTCTTTTTGGATTGACAATTATGGATCAACTAAAAATACAATAAAATAAACTAAAAAATAAAGCAATAAAAAAGCTAACAAAAATAATAAAAGGGAGGAGACACACTATCAACACAAGAGACAAAAGAATAAAAAAAAACTAAAGGCAATAAAAGAAAGAACAAAAATAAATAGATAAAGCAATAATAAAAAAATACAAAAGATAAAAACAGATTGAAAATTGGGTGTGTGGCTAGAAAAATGCTCTAGGTCCAAAGGATGGGGGCCTACAAGGGTGTATTGAGCAATCAAGGGGTGTGAGAAGACTTCATCTTCCTCAACCTTATATTTGATTACTATTCCCATAGCAAAAAAAATGGAAGAATAAAGATTTCAACAAAAACGTAAAAACACCATAACTTTCTCAAAATTTCACGGAATTAAGCAAGTAAATAATAAAAATTTATCTACTCGATCCCACGAACAAAATGGTATATTCAAAATCAGAAAATAAACAATTTTTTTTGAAAATCAACAAAATGCAGCAACATATATTTGTTTGATTTGGCCATTTTATCCATCCTCATGACAAACTAACTATGGATTCAGGCTTAGGGTGATGTTGGGAAGTTATTGGATACATTATTTATGTAAAACAAACTTCAATTTGTATTTGATAATTTTTGTTAATGGAGGTTCAAGAACACTTTAAACTCTTGATTTTGAAACCAATTGAGTTTCCATACAAAATGTTGATTATTAAGATACTAAATAGATAAAGCAAAAGTAAAAATGCAATATAATTAAATAAAAAACAAGAATAAGATCCATTTAAAAAACAATAGATCACTTTTACTTATGGAGGTTCAAGAACACTTTTCAACTCTTGATTTAAAATCAATTGAGTTTCCATACAAAATGATGATGATTAAGGTACTAAATAAATAAAGCAAGAATAAAAATGCAATAGAATTAAATAAAGAACAAGCATAAGAGCCTACATATTCAATAAAAAGAAAGAAATGACTTGAAAGAAAATGAAGAGAGTTTTGACTTAGTTTTTGTGAATGATTGATGGTGAGATTTGTGAATGAGAATTGTTTTATTTATATAGTCTAAAAAGGGTAGTTTACGAATTATGCAAAGAGTGTGAGTGACTTCTAGAAATTTATTTAATTAAATAGTGAATAATGATGCAATATATGCATGAAATAATGATGTAATATATGCATGGAATAATGATGTAATAAATGAGAGATATTTGAGGTTTTCTAGAAACATTGATTTTTTATGATGCATGAAAATGATTAATAAAATTCAAATGGATATTTTGATGATAAATCAAATGATCATGAATTTATTTTTCAAAATGCTTAATGAAAAAAATGCAATTTTAGTCAATTTCTTCAACATGTAAAATATTGACTTTATGTGACTTTTTTTACTATATATGCATATATGAATATCGTGACTTTATATGATGATAAAAATGCATATGGCTGAAAATGCCAAATTGGACAAATGGACATGTATCAGATGAATTTAAAATGCCTGGACGAAATTGGGGTATGATAGCTGCCCCTGTTTAATTACCTTAAACCAGAAGGTATGAATGACAAGGTCTTTGTACATTCGTGGTGGAAGATGATTAAATATGAAAAGACCCCGATTTTTGTCCTTCGAGATGTAGGGATGAAATGGAGATAGAAAATGAAGTGAGAAATATAGTGAGATAGTCATCAAAAGGTAAATGAAACAATCAAGACTCTTTGATAATTGACAGAGCAATATCTTTTATGATATAATCGAGACTTTCTAAAGATGAAATGAAATCCTAATCGTATCTAAGATTCTCTGAGGATACTAGAGCAGTAATGAGATGAAAACGTATGAGAATCCCAGAGGATCAACAAAGCAGTACCTTATATGATATAATCGAAGTATTTCAATAATGGAATAATACCTCAATCATATCTAAGATTATTCGAGGATACTAAAGCAGTATTTCAAATAAGAGTCAATGAGATTCTCTGAATCCACGAAGCCGTATCTTATATGATATAATTAAGATATTCCAATAATGGAATGATACCTCAATCGTATATAAGATTCTCCGAGGATACTAGATAAATATCTTAAACAATAAATGAGATTCTCCAAATCAACGAAGTAGTATCTCAAACAACATATGAGATTCTCCGAATCAACGAAGCAATATCTCAAACAACATATGAGATTTTCCGAATCAACGAAGCAGTATCTCAAATAATAGATGAGATTCTCCGAATCAATGGACCAATATCTCAAACAACAAATGAGATTCTCGAAATCAACTAAGCAGTATCTCAAACGTTCATCTGTTGGGGGAAATAGTTCAGAAAAGAATCCATTTGAAGGAGATTTACTAGCAAATCTCTGAAGGGAAAAAGCTCATAAGAGACTTTTTAGGGTAACCTCTACTTGGGGAGCAACAAAGCAAAGATGCCGAGGAATATCATTATCAATCATAAAGTTGAAGAATGACTTTTTGAGAAATAATTCCATGAGCACATGCAAGGTAATAAATCTATTTAAAGAAATACGAAATGTCCAGGATACATATGATTAACCATGGATCCTGAATTATGTTATGTTTGATGTTTTGGATGATATGGATGGAAGTACCATGCATGGAATGATGCATGAGATGTATGCAAGTATGCAAATTGCTGGGGATTTTTAGATGTGCATGTAGGAATGCGAATAATTTTTTGTTCATTTTTTATGAAGCTCCCCATTTTGGAGAGATGTTATGCATGGGTATGATGATGATTGATAGGATTGTATTTGATGAATTTTCCTATTTTGGCAGGAAAATTATGCATGAATTGACTCATGTGATGTATGTGGGAATGCAACTGGGTACTTGGATTTTTTTGTAGGGCTTTATTTTGTTTCCAATAAGAGATGGTTGGGGAATATCATCATCAAAGGGTTGATGGAAGATAGTGAATGTCGTCATCAAATGGTTGATGGAAAATGATTAATTATAGAATATCATCATCAAAGGGTTGATGAAAATGTAACTATAATCGTCCAAGGGTTGACGTAAATGACTCCACTATGGAGTGACATCGTCAAAGGGTTAATGGAAAAGAATTATCATCATCAAAGAGTTGATGGAAACGAATTTATCATCGTCAAAGGGTTGACGAAAAGAATCATCATAGAATATCATCATCAAAGGGTTAATGGAAAGAATAATTTTGGAATATCTTCATCAAAGGGTTTATGGCATCATCAAAGGGTTTATGGGAAAGGAACAAATTAGAATATCGTTATCAAAGGGTTGATGACATCATCAAAAGGTTGATGGCATCATCAAAAGGTTGATTTTGGAAAGAAAAAATTAGAATATCGTCACCAAAGGGTTGATGGAAAAGAATAATTATGTTATGTCGTCATCCAAGGGTGGATGGAAAGAGTTTGTCATCGTCAAAGGGTTGACGGTAAGAAACTTAACTATGGAGTGACATCATCAAAGGGTTGATGAAAAAGAAATTATTATATTATGTCATCATCAAAGGGTTGATGGAAAAAGATTGTCGGTGTCAAAGGGTTTGTCGTATCCCAAATTTTAATGTATCCCAAAAAGATTGTCGGTGTCAAAGGGTAAGAAACTTCACTATGGAAAGGTAACTATAATCGTCCAAGGGTTGACGTAAATGACTCCACTATTGATTAATTAAGTTTGGATTAATTAAACTAATTCATGCTATTAATTAAATTAATTGGGTTTTTAAACATATATTTGAATCTTTGATATAGTTATATTAATTAAATTAATTGATTTTTTTCTAATATATAATCATTTTATCAAATTAATTCAATTAATTAGATTTTTAGATCAAATAAAATATTGATGTTAATAATTAAATTATTTAGATTAATAATTATATTAATTAAAGTGATTAAGTTTTATTAAATTATTAAATTAGGTTAATATTATTATCAGGGGTTGTTGATGAGTCTGTGTTTTAATTGGGTTTATACGAAATCAACTAAGTGGGTGACCAAAACCGGTCCATGCCCATTCCAATTGGGTCAAGTGGGCAACCCATATCCCTAATCTATTGGGTCAAGCGAATGACCCAAAAGTTGACTGGGTCAAGAAGGACCCATGGGCCTCTAGACCCGAGTCCATTACTCGGGTCACCGTTCATCTTCATTCTCAATCAAACCCTAATTTTATGCACAGAAAGAGAAATCACACACTAAACTTCCATCAATTCAATCCAAAACTTCCATTTTCATTCCAAAGCATTCAAAACTACAAAAAGCGGGCCAAGTACATCACAAATTTCAGTTACAATTTTAACTAATTTCTATTTTTAACACAAAATCAATCGAAATCATATTACAATCAGAATCAAATTCTAAGTTACCAAATTGAATCAAACAAATTAAATCCTAAAACCTAAAATAAATCTATAAAAGCCTATGCTAAGACTGGATAAGGGACGAAAAAGAAAAACCCTAAAAAAGGAATCCCCAGAGTTCTTGCTCCTACGATCCACCAAACCGTCACCAGAGCTCCCATTAAACAGAGGTTAAGGTTTAACATCTAAACCCTAACCCTCTTGAGCTAACCCACGATCTAGAAACACCTTGCATAAAAGGAACAAAAGAGGAAGTTAAAAGGGGAAGAAGAAGCAATCAAATCGAACAAAGACGAGAACATAAAACTTACCTCGTCGCTGGAATAAGCCTTCATTCCGAAGGCTGGCCTTTATAATCTCCCGCTTTTGATTTGAATTGTTGTTTGCGTTGATATGTTATGGAGTTAAATTATGTTCAATTTGGGGGTTCTGGGTTGATTTTGATAATTAATAGTTGGATTATGGTTTGGAGAAGGTTGATTTACGAATTGTCCTAGGGTTTAGGGTTTGAATTAGGGAAATTTGGGGGTTTATGGAAAATTAGGGTTAGGGTTCATCATATGAACCTTATGGTTATTTAGGGTTAGGGTTCATCATGAACCCATGTTAGGGTTCATAGGGTTGGGGTTAGGGTTCCTAAGATCTAAGGGTTTCTGGGTTGGTTTTCATCACCCAGATGAACACCGGTTGAAGATCCCGGTTGAGCTTCAACTGGAAATTTGGGGCTCATGGCAGTTTCTAGGAGGGGGACGGTGGGGAGTCGACTTCTGGGTTGAGTGTTTTTCATGTTCATGATGAACATGAAGATCTCGGTTGAAGGTGGTGGTCTGATTGGTGGACCACGATGGGATAAGGGGGATCAGGGGGATGATTCTAGAGAGAAGGTAGAGAGAGTTCATAGTGAAGAGAGAGAGAGAGAGAGAGAGAGAGAGAGAGAGAGAGAGAGAGGAAGAAGAGAGAAGAGAGTTTACGAAGGGAGTTCGTTCATATACCTCCCTCGTGCTCTCTCAAATGTGTGCCAAGTGGAACTCAAAGAGGAGCCAGATTGGTTGACCATAATGGTCAACCAAGGATCTGGTATAGGCCTGTACACCGTGCCCCCATTGACCTTAAATCTGGACCTCTCAACCTACGTACTTTGACCAATCAACTTGATCAAAGGCATGGGATGCGCATCACGATCCCCCTCGGATCATGATCGAACGATGCAGAGGGAGTTAATAGTTGATTCTCCCTCATCGCGGACCCTGTCTCGTAAGTGGGCCTCAGAGTCTTGGTAAACTCTTCCTTTTTTTATTCACACACCCTCCTAAAGGCCTATTACTAACCCAGTGCAAAATACCCCCCCCCCCCCTCTTTCATTTTTATTTTTATTTTTAATTAATTAAGATTTATCCATTTAATATTAATTCAAATAAAATAAAAAGTAAACTTTTGTTATTCTAATTTTTTTATTTATGACATGTTTATCTAATTAATTAATTATGATAATAATATTTTAATTGATTAGGGATTTTTATTAATTTTATTAGGATTAATTAAACCATGAATCAGAGAATAGGATCAGGGATAATTATTAGGATTTAAGGGATATAAAAATGGGATAAAATCGGGAAAAGGGATATATCTTAGGACATCCTGGTTAAATTATTTGTATTTAATTTATTTGGTATTATATTATATTTATTATATTATTATTAAATTAAATAATACGTTCAAATTAAAATGGGATAAAAACATGTAGTATAATTTGGGGTAAAGGAATTGTCAAAGGTTAAATCGGGATAAGGAGTTATCACATAAACTATGACTCCTAATTTATTTTCTTAACTAATTAAAACAAGATTTTTTGCAAGGGAGAAAGGGATAAAAATTAATTCAAATTCACTTCAAAACATAAGACCTCTACCCTAGTGTATTGAGGCATTTTCTAAAATTATTTCTCCGTTCCCGATGCGCGAGAATTTTCAAGAGATAAAAACAATCAACCAATCAAAATTTTTGAGACGAACTACGGTACTCTGATCCATCGCCTAAGACGGAGGTACGTAGGCATATAGTTGTAAACTCTAGTGAGTATAATCATAAAAAATACCTTTTTGGGTCTCTCGTTCATTTAAATATAATACCTTCTATAAATAAATAAATAATCACTAGTTAATTAGAATTAAAGCAAACACCTTACAAAAATACACTAGCCCTAAAATTGTAGGAGGATCCCATTGAATACAATGGAAGTAAGGGGTGCCTAATACCTTCCCCTTACTTAACTGACTCTCGAACTTATAATCTCACTCTTAGTTATTAGGGTTTTTCATTATTTTCCTGTTCCTTAGGAACGAATAAAGGATGGTGGCGACTCTGTCATTTTTCCAGTCGCGATAGCTGCTGACTCTGCTGGGGAGTTCTCTTATACTTTCCCTAAAGAGAGTCCATCCTAACCTCCGGTTTTAGGGTTTTGTATGTTCCTTTGGTTTGGTTGCTTTTATTTATTTATTTGTTTACTGCTTCTTAGTTATTTATTTTCTTTTATATTTTACACTCCTTATTATTCTCTTGTCTTATTGAACTGTCATATCATTGGTGGGGATTGATACTATGTGAGAAGCTAAAACCCAAGCTTGAGAAAAAATATAAGCTTAAGAAAGGGGTCGTCCTGTCTTGGCCACCGGGTTCTCATCCTATGGGGTCTTTGATGACGATCCCTTCTAGAGTAGATAAATTCAAAAGGTTTGTCATAAGAAGGCTCTCGCTTCTTCATAACGGAACTTTGAATTTGGTTCATGACTCTGGGGACCTCTTCTAGAATACCCTCAAATCAGGGCGAGCTTAGGTTATTAACCCGTGAGGGTCGTTACTAAGGTCCCAACTAGATGAGACTTATCCCGAAGGATTACCGTAGGAAGGATTTCTCCTTATCATGGTAAAAGAAGGGTATAATCCATGACTGTAGGGTTATTATCTTACCCAAAGCTTTGTATCCTACAAGTGAGGGGATTGAGTAGTCCAATCTTAGATCCAACCTTATCTTAAGAAGCCTACCCAATATAGGGCATACTTACATGATCACCCTAACAAAAAAAAATTCTTTAAAGTTAGGAGACATTCATATCATCACGCCCTCAGCATCAAAATAAACCTTTTACATATATTTACCATCATTTGGGGAATTTCAAAATCTGTTATAGGTACTCGATGGAAATGACTAAAAGGACAACCCTCTATATAAGGGCAACCATGCCAGATCTCCAAAGTTTAAAGGTTCTGTAGGGGATGATGCCCAAATCTATTCAGTGAAAGTTTACACTTAAATATGGGGGTATTCTTGATCTCTTGAGAGTCCCTACGAAGGTAGAGGTAGTCGCTACCTTAGCTCAATTCTATGATCCACCCTTACGGTGTTTCCTGTTTTAAGACTTTCTCTTAGCCCCCGCGCTAGAAGAGTTTGGGTTATATGTGGACATCCCTAAAAATAGAAAGGGACCCTACATGGGAATGAAGCAGAAGGTGAAGCCTAAAGATTTGGCTATGACTTTAGGGATATCCCCTAAGGACCTTCTGTCACATTACAAAGAGGATAGGGACATCCAAGGTCTCAGGAGAAGTTACTTGGAGGGGGTTGCCCGGAGGATGGCTGGGAAAAAAAGGTGTGGGTCTTATATTGTTGTCGTAGCTTTAATAATGTTTGGGATAGTTCTCTTCTCTAATGTGAGCAACTTCATGGATGTCGCTGCCATCAATATCTTTTGGGCTGTGAAAAATCTAGAGGTAGACCCAATGCCCGCTCTACTAGTTAATGTATATTATACCATGAGCATATACCATAGAAGGGAGAAAGGATCACTAAACTATTGCATTCCATTGTTGTACCAATGGTTTGCCTCACATTTTTATAGCGACATCCATCTAATAGAGACCAAGGATAATCATGCTTTGGCTTAAAATCTTGTGTCCCTCAATGAAGGATTGATCCTCTGGCATTCGAGGAAGATAAATGCCAGGTGCATAATTATCAATTGTGGGAGTTTCCCTAATGTACCCCTCATTAGTTCCAATGGGTGCATTAATTAAAATCAAGTACGGGCTCTAAGACAGTTGGGTCACCCCATATGGGAGAGGCCTAAAGGAGACAAGTTAGAGGAGTTTATCTTGCATGGTGGAGAGACTTCATATAGAGAATTGCTTAGGTAGGTTACTCGGGCATATAAAAAGTTCATGACAAGGAAAACAGGCCAAAAAGGAAGGATACTTCATCAGAAGAGTCCTACACCCCTTGGATTAAAGAAGGGGTCTGATTAATTAAGCTGCCTTTCACGATTGACCCAACTTATGTCCCAGACATACCTAACCCTATTACAGTGTCCACTGAGGAGGTCGACCATCTCAAAGCCACTATCTCAAAGCCTAGAACATAGTTTTTATGACCTATGAAAATAACCAGATAAGCTACGACCTAGAGCAGAAGGACAGACAACTCCTTGAGAATATGGAGGAACTCTGGACCGAAAGAAGTAAAAGACAAAAGACTTTAGGGGGGTTTATTTAGTGTTGGAGTTAAGTTTGAAAATCTCAATGGTAGGTTAAAAGAGGCCCAAGCTGAAGGTCAGAGGTAGAATAGGGCATGCATGTTATCTGTACGGGAACAAAAGAAAAGGGAAAACGATGTAATAACTCAAATTTGTGGATTCGAATAGGCACTTATGAAATCCCAAGATATGGTTGCTAGGCAGCGATAACTAAGGATAGTAGTTGAGCAAATGCTGCCACTTAATTGAAGGAGGATCTACCAAGAGCTTTTGAACCTTAGAGAGCATGTGCATCTTCAAAACCAAAATCATGAAGTCTTGACAGCTTAGGTCGCACAGTTAGAGGGAGAAATCCAGCACCTAAGGGACCTCTCTACTGCTGCTCAAGTCATTGTTCAAGAACAAGGTAATCGAGCGGAAGCATGAAGGGTTGAACATTCCAATCTGGAATAGCTCGCTAACAACATAGTTTGGGACATCCTTAGGATGTACAGAAGATTTGATGGTGTTGCAAACTTCCACAACACTCCCCAAGAAGTACTTGAGTTTATCAGGCTATGTGATGTCATGTTGAAGGAGTTTAAGGCCCACTTGAAGAAGGCCATGGAGGCACCACTCTAGTTTTTGTTTTCTTTTGAGAATTTGTTTTTCCGTTTTTATTGCTTGATGTATTGTTATTAGCGGGCATCACCCCCGTATAAACCTTTGATTTGGATTTATGAATAAAGTTATTTTTATGACATTTATAATTGTGTTCATATTCCTATGTGCGATAATGGATTTTGAATGTTCCCTAAAGAAATAAAACATTTTTACATACATCATTATGTATTCATGAACACTTCATTTCATATGCTTTGAAAAGAAAAAAAAATCATTTTTCTCATACTTTCCCAGTATCTTCGAACGTGACAAGCTGACTCTCCAAACTCGAGCTCAATGTAAGAAGGACATGGAGCAACTTGAACGAAACCAGGAAGCACTTAGGGTGGATATGGACTCTGTCAAAGGGAATATGAAGGAAATGAAGGACAAGATGGATAAACTCACGAGAGCCATTACCAACATGTTAGCAAGGCAGACTGAGACTGATAAAAGGAAGGCTGCTTCCATGTCTACCCCTCCACCTGGGGATGGTAACCCTATACAAGGGTTTACTTCTGACATCCAAGGGGGTGAAGCTAAGGAGGGTACCCTTCATCCTGAAGGGTCTATCTTAACCCTTGTTCACAATGGGGCATCTCGTTCTGTACAAATACCAATTCTGCAAGACAGCTATGTGGATCTAAGCCAACAATATAAGGAGGAAGATCCTAGGGGCATGGTCCAAGAAATTAAACTAGTTACTCACTCTGCTGTCACTATTAGGGAAACAAGAACTAAAGATAAATATAAAATCCTAGAAGAAAGACTGAAGGTGATTGAAGGTTTCAGTATCTTTGAAGTTGATGCCATGGGGATATGCTTCGTACCAGACGTTGCTATACCTAAAAAGTTCAAAACTCCTAATTTTGAAAAATACAAGGGTGTCAGTTGCCCTAGGAACCATCTCAGGATGTTCGTCAGAAAGATAGCTGCCTATGCAGCAAATGAGAAACTAATGATGCATAGCTTCCAGGACTGTCTAAGTGGGGCATCCCTAGACTGATACATGCAGTTGGAAAGAACCCATGTCAAGACTTGGGAGGACCTAGATAATTCCTTCTTAAGGCAATACAAATATAACCTGGATATGGCTCCCAACCTTATGCAACTTCAAAACCTATCTCAAAAAGGAAGTGAATCCTTCAAGGAGTATGCTCAAAGGTGGAGAGATCTGGCTTCCCACGTACAACTTCCACTCTTGGAGAACGAGTTAGTTGACATGTTTATGGGCACCCTGCAAGGCCCTTACTACAAAAAGATGACTGATTCAGTATCTACCGGATTCGTTGACTTGGTAATAATTGGGGAAAGAATTGAGAATAGCTTGAAAAGCACTAAGGTTGGAAAACCATCCTCAAATCAAAATAGTAACAAAAGGTACTCCAACAATAACAATTCTAAGAAAGGTGAGACCAATGTTTTCACAGTCGAAGGGAGTTCTCGGGTGCCTTACAATTCTTACATTGCTGCAGTAGGTCCTAATCAGTATCCACAACAGACATACTCTAGGCCTCAAGCACAACAGGCTAGAGCACTACCTTAACAAAATCAACAAAATGGGTACACCCGGAGGGATCAACAAAGACCATGGAAGGAATTCGACCCCATACCTACAACATATACTCAGGTTTGGCCATACTTTATTCAAAAGGGATTGGTAGAGATAAAACCTCTAGCACCTCCGCCATATCTGCCTCCCCGTGGTTACAATGCTAATGCCAGGTGTGACTTCCACGCTGGATCACCATGGCATACTACTGAGAAGTTTTTGGCACTCAAGTTCAACGTACAAGACTTATTGGATTTCAAGATTATCTCTTTCGCTCCAGAGGGTCCAAATGTGAAGGGAAATCTAATGCCAGGACACAGTGGTCCAACTATCAATGCGGTAGAAGGACTAGACGACACCGTTCTGACCCAAATGGTAGAGCAGATGAAAACTCCCATATCAAAGATACATGAAAAATTGATCGGTTACAAGGAATTTGAAGAGTTACATGCTAACTATAAAACTTGCCTCGCCAATCCAGACATATGTGGAAAGATGAAGGAGTGTCCTCAACAAATGATGAATGAAGGTTTGGTTCTAATCAGGTATACCAGGAAGTTAGAAGATGTCTCATTCATAGAATATCATGGACACACACCTTTTGAGATCCCCTACCAGCAATTGGAAACTCCAACACAATTTAAAATACCATTTCAAAGGTCTTCATAAACATTAGTGCAAATACTGGTTCCAATTTCATATCAAGTTCCATTTTGAATACTAGTGAAGTTAGAGGACCCTATTGTCTTCCACGTTCCTGCACGCTTCCCATTCGAAAGCACTAAGCATGTACCTTGGAATTATAACTCTACGAAACATGTAAGAGACAAACCTATAGTGTTAGAACCAACAGTCACTAATATTGCGATAATTGGGGGCATGACTCGGAGCGGAAGAGTGTTTTATCCTAAGTGTCATACCCCAATTTTGTCCAGGCATTTTAAATTTTCATAAATTCGATTTAATTTTTAGTTTACATCATATGTACAACATAACATGCATTTTATCATTAATAATACCTAAAATATCAGTCACGATAAATTTATTGAAAATACAGACAAATCGGTTGAATCATTTCTCAAGAACGTGCACAAATCAGCGGGTAAAAAGTTTCAAAATTAAAATTACAGACACCAGTATTACTAATCTACGGTTCACGTAGTTTAACCTGGTGTGCTCGTTGTTTATTTTTAGCGGTTGTTTCGGTTGCATTTTGACCCGCCTGAGCCTTTAACCGATGAAAATTTATTTCAGAATTTGAAGAAACGCTGTATTTTTTCAATAAGTATATTTTGTGTTGATCACTTTAGTGTGTCTGATTTAATTTTTCAAGCAAATTTTCGTCCGACTTCTATTTATAATCAATCCTTTTATTTCTTTGACTTAATATTCAAAATTAGAGATTTGTCTTATTATCATAATTTTCTAACTTAAATTACTATCTAAGAATCTTTAATAAATATTTTTCTTTAAATAATAGATAATAAGAATTGTTAATAAAAAAGAAAAGGAAAATAAAATTAATACTCACCTCACGTTTCTTCTCTCCCTCACGCTTCCTCTCTCTCACACGTTACCCTCATTTCCGTCACCACCTACCCACTCCATCAGTCTCTATCAGCGAAAATACAAAAAGAAAAGAATAAGGTTTTGTCCGTTGGAGATTGCTATATATTACTCTCTCTGCTGACTTCACAAAGGGGACCACTCCTCAATAACCTCCCATCTCTCTCTCATCGTGCAAAAGCAAAAAATACTCCAATTCACGAGAGACATTTGTTTTAGCCTCTCACACCATTTACAATTCCACTTGTGCTGAACAAAAATCATTATTATCCCAAATATCCCAAAAAGACAAAAAGAGAATTAAAAACAGAAAAGTAAAAAAGCAGCCTTTGGAAGAAACCCAACGGCGGATTCTCCATCACACTTCTGCCGTCCACACTCTCAACGACACACCCTTCATCGCGAAACCCCGCGAACTCCCTACCTCACCGTAAACCCTTAACATCACCGCGGTTTCCACCGCAACACCCTCCATTCACCGTGTTCGTCCTCACCTTCAACCACCGCCGAGCACAACCTCGCCGCGGTTTTCGTCACAAATCCCCTACATCACCGCTTCGCAAATCCTTCAACAAACTCTCTTCTTATTCCTTAACCCCACACCGACGCCGATGACGTCGACCCTTCAACGCTACACCTCCGATCTAACATGAATAACCACCAAAATACTTTCGTTCAACCGTACGCCGTGACTCCGTGAAAGACACAATCTCTGCGGTGTTTTATATTGGGATTTGAGGCAGAAGTAGGACGAGCACAAGCCAAAGTCAAGTGCGAAGAGGAGTGGATGGATTGTTAACAAGCTTATACTGAATAGTGTTCATCAGCTTTGTCGGTTGGTTCATAACTTTTCCTTTCTCACTTGCTTTTGATAATATGTGGTTGATGTTCTTGTTTATTTATTCTTTTTCGATCTGTGTTTGCTATCTTTTGAGGGTTTGTTCATGTTACGATTAAATGATAGCCTTGAACATTAAATAAATCCGCTTGCCGTTTCTGTTTCATTTAGGAGGCTGTAGGATTTTGTTTTAGATACAAATGCTTTAATTTCGGTAACAGGTTGTAGCAATTTTTTGAGTATGGCCCCTATGTTATCGTTGGTTTGTTTTGTGTCAATTGAGTGATAACGATTCGTACTGATACTGCTATGGTAGCCCATCGGTTTTGCCGGAAAAATCTTAAACAAAAAGGGGCATTTAAGTTGGTCAAATGTGGAGAAAAGAGAGGAAGGCTATACGAGAAACAATACTGTAACTAAATTCTTCTCCACCTGTTATGCTTTCAACTCTATCTTTTATCTATTTAAAACTAATTTCTAATATTAATTTAGTTTATTTTATGGATTAAAAACTGGTTATATATTTATTTATAAATAGATAGCTATTGTATATTTGATTAAAATAGTTTTATGCCATTTTAAGATTAATATGTGTTAACCAAAATAACATATGTGTATATATTATCATTCTGTTTTGATGGACTGTTACAATATGTCGTAAATAAATTGTTTTTTTTAATTCCATTGTGCTAAAATCAGATTTTGCATGGTATCGATAATTTTATGTCACCAAGGTGTTTATACAACAATACGATATTCTCACCGCGTTATGATCTTGCGGATGACATTAATCAAGTTGACATTTCATGCAAACCGGCTTATGAGCACATGGTGGCCGATTTAATTCGATTATTTTCATTTAAAATCGTCATTTATTAAAATTAATTAATTAAAGTTTTGATTAAGTTAGATGATTTTGTTAACGAAATTTAATTAACTTAGTTCTTTGATTATATTAATATTTTGATCAAATAATGTTGGATAATTACTTTTAATTACATTAATTAGACATCTTAACCGAATTTTAATCAATTAATTTTGATAATTAAAAATTGACCGATTTCTCACACTATCACAATTTCACACTCATTTACAAAAATCACTTCAATTTCATCATTAATTTAAAACCATGATAAGATAGTTTAAAATCACACAATTCTTGATTCAATATCGAGACCATTTCCATACCCTTGTAAGTCGATCGCTTTTAAGCATCGCCATCAACCTCACATAGCTTACTCTTGGGCTTTCTTACAATGATACCTATTCGATTTTAATCGAGTAGATGATTGATTCATTAAATAAAATTCGATTTACTAAACGAACACAAATTTAAAACCTCGATTGTCGAGTATTTTCTTTCAAACTCAATCGAAATACCTAATCACAATTAACACCACTTCATTTAGAGATGAAAAAGGAGATGGTTTTGAGTTTTCAACTCCTATCCCCGATTATTTGGATACAAGTTCTCTTACTCGGTTAGTCAAATAGTTGTCATTTCTATCCGTTTAAGCATAATTAAGTCGAATTATTTTCATAATAATGAAATAGAAAGGGGGATGTTTTTAAGCCTTTAACTCCTCCCCTCGATTGTTTGAATACGAGTTTTCTTACTCGGTCAGTTAGACAATCGTCATTCCTCTACAAACTTCTAAACCCGATTAAATCAAATTATTTCCATAATAAGCTAAAATGAAAAGAGAGATGACTTTGAGTTTTCAATGTTTCTCCTCAAATTGTTTGAATACGAGTTCTCTTACTCGGTCAGTCGAACAATTATCAATTTTCCGCAAATTAATAAATCAATCAAAACTAAACGAAAAGGGAGATGGTCTTGAGTTTTCAATTCCTCTTCTCAAATGCTTGGATATGAGTTATCTCACTCAGCCATTCAAGTATCTGTCGTTTATTCTAAAAATACACCAACCATACACAAACCTGTTTTCATAATCACTCAGGTGAAAAAGAAAGTGGTATAGAGTCTTCTATTCTCTTTCCCGACTATTAGGATACGAGTTGTCTTACTCGACTATCCGAGTAATCATCATCCATTCAAAACACTTTAATCCTCAATCAAATCCTTTTACAATTAAGGATGAAAAGAAGACGGTCTAGAGTCTTTTATTCCCTCCCTCGACTATTAGGATACAAGTTATCTTACTCGACTATCCGAGTAATCGTCATCCAACAAAAATATCTCAACACATCAAATCTATCTTTTCTCGCCCTCGTGCGATCAAAACCAATCAAACAAAACTTTCAAACATATTAATCCAACTTGTCACCCTCGTGTGATCAAAACTCTTTTCAGAAAGGACACTGTTAATCCTTTCTAATGCGCATAACAAACTAGTGCTTAAGCCTCCGCCGAGAGTAAACAAGCCAGTGTTTAGCCTTTAGAACGCGATCTACACAGTTGTTCATAAAACACACCAACCAATCGTAGTTCCCCGAACTACGAATGCTCTGACTTCCTTATTGCACCATAAGGATACGTAGGCACGAGATTGCGAGATCTTGGCGAGCACACTAATAAAAAACCTCCCTTTTCCCCTTTCTGAGGTCCCATCAATTTCTATTTTCAATATATTTATAACCCGAAGAAAACAAACAACCTAAGTTAACATTCAAATCGCAAAATTGAACTAAAAGGTTCCCGTTGAGTACAACAGACGTGAGGGGTGCTAATACCTTCCCCTTGCGTAATCAACTCCCGAACCCGAATATGGTTGCGACGACCATTATTCTATTTTCAAAAGGTTTTATCGATATTTTCCTATCCCTTTATTGGGATAAATAAAGTTTGGTGGCGACTCTGTTCGAACTAATTTTTTCCGCGACCATCACGAGGAATCGTATTTTTCGAGATGCGACACTGAGCCACAATCGAAAAAAAAGACCCCTGAAAGTTCAAAAGAGAAGGAAACAAAATTATCCAGGAAGGCCATACCTCAAGAAGGAGCCGAGGAATTCTTAAGGTTGATCAAAAAGAGCGACTACAAGGTGGTAGATCAAGTGAGTCAAACACCATCCAAAATATCCATAATATCTCTATTGTTAAGCTCTGAATCTCTTAGAGAGTCCTTGTTGAAAATATTAAACAAAGCGTATGTTACTCAAGACATAACGATAAATCAATTTGATGATGTGGTGGCTAATATCACCGCTAGCAGTTGTTTAGGGTTTAGAATTGATGAATTACCACCAGAGGGACATGCTCATAACAAAGCTTTACACATATCCGTAAAATTCCATGATAATATCCTATCAAGGGTATTGGTGGACACAAAATCGTCTCTAAATGTCATGCTTAAAAATACTCTGGGAAAACTGAACAATGTAAGAACTTCCATGAAATTTATTACTTTGGTGGTCAAGGCTTTTGATGGTTCGAAGAGGATGGTAATTGGGGAAGTCGATTTACCAAAAACTGTGGGACCTCATACCTTTATGGCGACTTTTCAAGTAATGGACATCAATCCATCCTATAGTTGTCTCATAGGATAACCTTGGATTCATGTCGCAGGAGCTATATCTAGCGGTAAGTTCATGATCATCAAGCTATGGATAAGCTAGAGATCAAATAACAAGAGTCACCACCGCACTTTTATTGTTTCCAAGGGAAAAGGGAAAAAGTATGAACAAAACCCAAAAGTAAGAAGTTTTCGAATCAAAACTAATAAAATGTCAGAGATTACATGTAAGGGGGTTGTTACACAGAGGGAAGGTGTTAGCACCCAAAGTGTTCTAGGTACTCCTAGGGAGCCCTTTTTGTATGCATATGTATTTAGTACAAAATAATGTTTACAAACAAATAGAATGGGGGGATGAGAAAAGAATTCATTAATTATATTTTTGTGTTTGGCAAGACCTTTGGTCTTGTGCCTGCGTACCAACATAAAAATGAGGGATCAAAACCTTGTAGTTCGTGATACAAATTTCAAAGTAGATGCATTGCTTTTAACAAAAAATAAGTTTTAAAGGCACAAAGGCCTAAAAAAATGGTTTGAATGAGTTAGTTCTTTTTGGATTTTTTGAAAGTTTAAGTCAAGTATAGTTAAGTTTATTCACAAGTTTGATTTAAAAAAGGAGTTTGAAAATGCAATGGCATAAGGCCAAAGTTTCTATCTTTTTGCAAAAGTGGTCAAGGTTTAGAACAAAATAAGTTCAATCCAATAAGGTTTTGAAAAAGGAGGGAGATATTTTGAAATTAAAGAAATAGGGAGAAGATGAAGAAACTAATCCTATTTACAAAATTAAAAGTTTAGAGTTGAAAAGATCTGACCAAGTGGGTAGCAATACAATAGACAAGAATGCCAATAGAAACCCAAAATTCCTTGGACTTTTAGAATCAAGCAACACACAAATTCACAATTATGTTATCTTGAAGAGCAAGGCATCAAATAAAGATGGCCACATCCAAGCTTATCAATTCCATGATCTTCTTCAAATTAGCCTATGTAACAGATGATTTCCACAAGTCACATGTTCAAAATAACAGCTTCACAATGATCATATTGCAGATGAACTTAGGGAGATCTTGAATTATGTATCAGATGAAGTTTCAAATTGCAAGAACTTGATTTCTCAATAATTTGGCATTGGCCAAGTCCTTTAGCATAAGAATGTTGCCTAAATTCTAAGTCCATTTGTCCAAGATCAAGCCAACAGTCCACACAAAAGTTTTTTTAGGGTTTTTGTTGTTATTATGTACATTAATGGTCAAAGACCACACAAACAAACAAAGTATACACAAACAAAATATATCACACATTATGGTCTAAATGGACAAAGTGAAAACTGCATTAACATAAACAATTAGAATGATATGAACAATGGCAAATGTATAAAAGCTAAAATTAAATGACATTAAAGTAAATGGCTTGAAATTAAAAGTTAGTAGTTAATAGGTTAGAGGTTAGTATTGTTTTGTTTTTGCTTTTCATTTTTAGACATTCTTTGGAGAACAATCAACCCACTTATCACAAGCATAAATCCTTGAGCCAAGACATCTTCCAAAGGAAGGAAAAAAGGCCAAGTTTCCACACAATACCATGAAAGAGGGGAGACTTACAATCTCACTAACTAGAATGCTATGCCTTTTGTGTCACAAATTTAGCGCTATGTTAAGCAATCGTAATTGGACTTATGTAGACTTCACAACTATTTGAGGCCGGGAAATAGAATTTTGGTGTTAATGCATGTTTGAGACATAGTATAATAGACCATGTTCATGAAACATACCACAGACAAAAAGAATATGCAAAAGAGGTGGCCTAATCTCATCCATACTTATGTTGATTTTTCAATCAACTAGCCTTAGGACTTTGAGATATCATAGGCCAAATGAGATGGATGCATAAAGAAGGGGAATGAGATGAAGAGGGAGTGAAATTCTGGCATAGTCAGTATTCAGATGTTCTACTTCAAGTCATGACATCTGATCTAACATTGTACCTATTACAGCAAGACAATTATTATACTCTGTACTCATGTGCACCTTTTCACAGTGTCACGACCTCTCCTTCTATGTCATCCTAGAATGGAGGGACACCTAGTTGTGTGCACCTTATCATTCACTTCTGTTGTTTTCCTACACAGATAACAACAAGATGTCTCAATCCTGTTTTGGACATTATCTGTTACATTGTTCCAGTTTGTTGGTCATGTACTTGTATTTCCTAAATTACAGGTTATAACAAGTTAAACTAATCTCCACTTATTAAGGAGCTAACAAATAGATTATTTGCCAGGTTCGTTAATTGTAGCTTAGTTGTTAGTTTCCTAGATTTTAGATCAGCTGGTGGATTCCTGAAGAATAGCCTGAGAAAAATCCTGAAACAGAAAAACTAACCATCCAACAATTTAGCATATGCAGTCAGGAGTGAATGTCACAACATTCAGTTTGACATCCAAGTCCAGAACCATATGCTAAGTCTGCTTGGTTCCTGAACCCAGACTGTGCTAAATTTGCTGTACTGTAAAAGACCAACCAGTCTCTACTTCAGTATCAGCTTACTGGAAGAACTGTCAAGACATCCAGTTTGACAGTTTCACAATGATCTTTTGGCCAGGTCTGTTATGCTTTTGAACTCCAGACTTCACTACATACTGAACTGAAATCATCAGCTTATTAAACAGTATGTGCTGTTGTTGATGAATGTCAAAACATTCTGATTGACATTCCAACAGAAGGCTATGTACCAGGTCTGCTATTATCTTGATGAACAGACTGGAATACATGCTTAGTTATTGCAGACATGATTATATCATACAGAAGGAAAACAAACACAGGAAATTGTTAACCCAGTTCAGTCCAACATGACCTACATCTGGGGGCTACCAAACCAGGAAGAAGATCCACTATTAGCAGTATCAATTCAGAGTTAAACTCACCCGTTTACAACTCATCACTTAATCCCTACCCAATGCAATCTATACCTAGGAACTCCTAGATAGAAACCTCCAGTTTCCATTCCTATCACTACAAATACAATGTAATGTTACCACACCTTGAACTTGCTTCACAACTTCATTCAAGAACAAAATCACTCTTGCCTACACGCTTCGAGTTACAAACACTCTCAGGTTTTACCACTGAGAAACACATGGTAACCTTCCCACAGATTGGGAGGTTTACCTTACACACACCCCTAAAAATTCATTCTAAGAGGCTTACAAAAACTAGATTACAATCAGCTATTTATAACCTAATCACCCAACTGGATTTGGGCCTTCAGAAAGTTGCAGCAGACTTGTTCTTTGCTGTTGCAACTTCAGCAGAAAAATTCTGCTACAAACAAGGTCTTCAAGTTCCTAAACTCTCTCCATATATATCTCCATATTTTGAGCCTATATATCTTCTGATTGAGTCTTCAAGACCTCCACCTGGGAGTTAGGATATTCACCAGATATCCTTGCTGATCCCAGAACATATACTGAATTAATTAATTCAGTTTTCTACACATGTGCGATGTCACAGACCTGATGTCGTGACATCGTACATGACATGTTGGTCCAGATGTTGAATTTCTTCAACCTAACATATTAAAACAACAGAGATGATTCCATTATTTGTTTTCTAAAATTACTGCCAATCCTAAGGAATCAACAATCTCCCCCTTTGGCAAATTTTAGCTAAAACAAATAAGCCTCTGTCATTCTCTCCACCACCACAAACACCTATGTTGGTGTACATGAGGAGGTAGAGGAAGAAGACTCAGTTGTTCCAGAACCCTTCCCCTCAACAGGAGAGCTTCCTGAAGAGTATGTAATGCTGAGTACATAGACAATGTAACTCAGATCACAAGGCACAACTGTCTTCTTAACTCAGATCACAAGACACAAGTGGAAACCCCAGTTGGTGGATTTTGTGCCTGATGCCAACTTCTGTTTGCTGCCACATCCACAGTTGGCTTGCTTCTGGTACATCCTCAATCCCAGGACTATATTTCTCTCCCCCTTTTTAGCTAAACATTTGTAAAGGCACCCTTCACAAAACCAGATCCAGGCGCAGCTTGCCCAAACCTTAACATACCCCATGATTCTGAGAATGGAGTGTTTTTCGTGTGAGAGGGAGATGGCTATTGCATCCTTTAAATAGTCCAGCCCGTGCCTAGGAGTTTCCGGTAGAAATAAATGCTTGGTCAAGATGCATTTATTTTTGCTGAGAAACAGTTAGAGAATCACCAACAAAATCTCAGACTATCTTTGAATACCTTTTATAGCTCTTGACTGTTTCTTTTCCAAAACAGCCGTTCCAGTGCATGGAGACCATTCCATATATGCAGTCAGACACGTTGCACGCGATGTCTTAACATTCCTGCATTCAGCCAGTATTCAACAAGACCTCTGTCATACCTCCAGTAGATACTTGACACCTAGCACTGCTACAGCCAACTTTGCACACTTCAGTTGATGGTTACTCCCCCTGTACCACACAGCTGTAGCCGTCAGGCTTATTCTGGTTTATCATACTTAGCCACATCACCCTCATAATTCCTAATGACTTTAAGATTCAGAAGGAATTAACAGCAATGTCCAGGGCAATGTCATGACATCCGGTCAGACATTCTTCTGCTCACTCAGCCTTGACATACATCACAACATCCTGATAACTACCTAGTCATCTGAGAACACACAGACCACAAGCTTGGTGATTGCTTGCAGCACAAAGGCACAACTCCCCCTGTCATGGACAACCTACTCTCTTGGAGGTCACACATATCCAACTTGGTTGGACCTTCACTTTCTTCCTGATTCAAAAAGAACTCAACCCACTTGATGAATGGAAAACATAAGACTCATCTTCATGTCTTCAAGAGCGCACCCTCTGTTCAACCCTCTTGGTTGAACACATCCACACTCTGTGTCAATCTCTCTTCTAACCAGAACAGAAAGCCATTTCACAAAATGTTCTAACATTCGTTAGGACATCCTTCACACATAACAGGGAACACCATCTGATAGTCTTCAGATATCACTGAGTCACCAGCTTGATCATAAATTGGGACATATGCCTTTTCATCCCATTTCATGAGATAATCTTCCATAGATGGCTCAGACCTCCTACCACAAACTCCAAGGGATGAATGGAAGACCCCTCCTTTTGTCTTCAACTTACTACTTTTCTGCTCAAAAGTAATTAGTCTCAGACCTTACTCAAGAATAATCTGCTGCCATATGTTGATTATCTTGATTCTTCGAACTCACTTCTGAGATAGACCAACTGCCACTGATTGATTACCTCCTTCATGAATTCTCATATGAAAAGGTCAAATGCTGCTTTTTGACCTCCCCAAGTTTATCAGACTTCTCCCAAAGATATTCTGACCTTCCAAGTGAGACTTGAACTTCAAGCTACATGTTGAACAAAACTTAGCTCTTCTAAGACATGCACATGTACCATCCTTTCTATCCAGCAACTCCAAAGTACTGCTACGAGGACGACCTTTTTGAAGTATCCAATCTACAACCCTGTAGACCCTTCTATCTCAAGTTGATGTGCCACTTCACCAACTAAGAGTCTGATGTTGAGCCAAATGTCATAACATTGTGTTTTGACATCTAGCTGTTGAATTCAGCTCCTTCTTCTGCCACTTGAAAGAACTTCCTCCCTTCACAGAACAAGAGTTCAATGTTCTCATAGACTTGATTGTGGAACCAAGTTTGAATAAACAACCTCCATCCTGCAGGTTTCCAGTTAAGTCATCCAAGCTCACACCTTGATGAATCCCTGCTTCTTCTCCAAAGACATCAGACATTTTGATGTATGAGTCTTCAGAAGGAACAGTTAGAAACTATCCCTTCAGCTATGCCAAGGATTCCTCTTCCTAAAGCAAGGCTGTTTCCATGCTGTTAAGACTGCTGCCACTTGTTCTTGACTTCACAGTGTGCATAAGCTAATGCACTTCCTTACCTAGATCAGAAATAAACTGATCCAAGTAACCACCATCAAGACTATGATGTCTTCTTCTTCTTGTACATACCAAGGCTGAACATGTTTCTTGCCAGGAAACCTTTTCAGAGATCATATGCTTTTGCTGCCACCAAAGGGATAGACCATAAGCCAATGTACTGTCCTTCCTGTGATTCTGCACAGGGTCTTGAAGAAGTGATGTTCCAACATCTTTAAGAACATCAGTTATCTTGAGCTCCAAGGATAATCAATTAAATACTTGTACTTGACACAAGTAGACATTGATCTTAAATTCTTTCCCAATTATCCTTTCAGATACTTCCACCATGAGAGTGCTTTGAGGATACTCTTCTAGTGTCAACATCTTCTGCTTGCAAGCACCTTAATAGTCTTGAGACTCTTTCCAGATTAGATTCACCCTTAGGAATGAGAGAGATGAATCCTTCCTTGCACATGTGTCACACAACAACCAGAACCCATGTGACACAGGTCAACAGCCAACCAGACCCTAGGCTGACCAAACGTGAGGAGGTTAACCAAAACTCCCCCTCAAATCAACAATCATGGAAACTCCACACCAATATCCATGCATTGTACACAAATGTCTCAACATGACATCCACCATCCCTTACCAGTGGCAACTAACTCCTCCAATCACACCAATCAGACTTCAGCTGACCATAAGTACTGGTGAGACACACAACACCAGTCAATAGTAGATATGCATTGCCAGAGCATATTACCTCAACCAACATCTGAATCTTCATATTCTCACTCCTAGTAAGAACTGCCACTTCTGAACGTGGTGTTTGAATAACAAGATTCATGGTTCCAACCCCCTTAAATGATATCACAATCAGGTTACCCCATTATTGACTGCTAACATCCAGGAGACTTGTCTTCCAACACACCATAGTACTTCAGGGAACAACTATCCAATCCTGATCAAACTGCAGGAAGATGCCTAACAGCAGGAGATTGCACAATGTCACATCTCAACCAGCTCAACTTCTAGGGATGACCTTCTTGAGCACACACCCAGTTGACCTTGCTCTTGTCAACTTAGCACACACAGATGTCTCCTCTTCCAGGTCAGGAGTAGGTTCCAAACAGTATTATCCCATTGTTTGAACCCTAAAAACATCTGCTCTTCAACCAGTAGCTGCATACTTGTTGAACAACATGTTCTAACATCACATAGAACATTGGTTCCACCTCCTTGGAACACACCTTCCTTGAAGGTCTTCAAGGTCTTCATATACACTACTCAAGAGAGTAAGAGAATCAGTGATTAAGTGACTCTTACCATCCTGAAGTGAGAACGTCATGATGAGTGGACTTGAGGAGACTCAAGTATCTTTGACATCTTCAGTAGATTATGATGAGATCTTGAACACAGCAGCCTTTCATCCACATGAGGGGAAACTACATCAGAGTTTGAGTTTTGCCATGTATTATGCAGCGGAAATCATAATACAACTCAACCTATGAACACACACTTCACCAGATTGGCCTCCAAGACCATACCAGGTTTGAATGTGATTTAGTACTGGCACAGCTGTCCCACACACAGCCCAATAGCCAACCTCCAGAGACAGGTACACACCATTCCTGTCATGAACAGTCCATCCACCTACTTCAAGGGACCATTCAGGGAATTACAGAACCTTACACAGGTTCCAGCATCAGTACTAACATAACTCCTTGCCAGCTACCAGAAAGTATCACCCATGGATCTCATCCAGAGACAGAACAGGATGCCGGCTCTGATACCAATTGAAATTCTGGCATAGTCAGTATTCAGATGTTCTACTTCAAGTCATGACATCTGATCTAACATTGTACCTATTACAGCAAGACAGTTATTATACTCTGTACTCATGTGCACCTTTTCACAGTGTCACGACCTCTCCTTCTATGTCATCCTAGAATGGAGGGACACCTAGTTGTGTGCACCTTATCATTCACTTCTGTTGTTTTCCTACACAGATAACAGCAAGATGTCTCAATCCTGTTTTGGACATTATCTGTTACATTGTTCCAGTTTGTTGGTCATGTACTTGTATTTCCTAAATTACAGGTTGTAACAAGTTAAACTAATCTCCACTTATTAAGGAGCTAACAAATAGATTATTTGCCAGGTTCGTTAATTGTAGCTTAGTTGTTAGTTTCCTAGATTTTAGATCAGCTGGTGGATTCCTGAAGAATAGCCTGAGAAAAATCCTGAAACAGAAAAACTAACCATCCAACAATTTAGCATATGCAGTCAGGAGTGAATGTCACAACATTCAGTTTGACATCCAAGTCCAGAACCATATGCTAAGTCTGCTTGGTTCCTGAACCCAGACTGTGCTAAATTTGCTGTACTGTAAAAGACCAACCAGTCTCTACTTCAGTATCAGCTTACTGGAAGAACTGTCAAGACATCCAGTTTGACAGTTTCACAATGATCTTTTGGCCAGGTCTGTTATGCTTTTGAACTCCAGACTTCACTACATACTGAACTGAAATCATCAGCTTATTAAACAGTATGTGCTGTTGTTGATGAATGTCAAAACATTCTGATTGACATTCCAACAGAAGGCTATGTACCAGGTCTGCTATTATCTTGATGAACAGACTGGAATACATGCTTAGTTATTGCAGACATGATTATATCATACAGAAGGAAAACAAACACAGGAAATTGTTAACCCAGTTCAGTCCAACATGACCTACATCTGGGGGCTACCAAACCAGGAAGAAGATCCACTATTAGCAGTATCAATTCAGAGTTAAACTCACCCGTTTACAACTCATCACTTAATCCCTACCCAATGCAATCTATACCTAGGAACTCCTAGATAGAAACCTCCAGTTTCCATTCCTATCACTACAAATACAATGTAATGTTACCACACCTTGAACTTGCTTCACAGCTTCATTCAAGAACAAAATCACTCTTGCCTACAGGCTTCGAGTTACAAACACTCTCAGGTTTTACCACTGAGAAACACATGGTAACCTTCCCACAGATTGGGAGGTTTAACTTACACACACCCCTAAAAATTCATTCTAAGAGGCTTACAAAAACTAGATTACAATCAGCTATTTATAACCTAATCACCCAACTGGATTTGGGCCTTCAGAAAGTTGCAGCAGACTTGTTCTTTGCTGTTGCAACTTCAGCAGAAAAATTCTGCTACAAACAAGGTCTTCAAGTTCCTAAACTCTCTCCATATATATCTCCATATTTTGAGCCTATATATCTTCTGATTGAGTCTTCAAGACCTCCACCTGGGAGTTAGGATATTCACCAGATATCCTTGCTGATCCCAGAACATATACTGAATTAATTAATTCAGTTTTCTACACATGTGCGATGTCACAGACCTGATGTCGTGACATCGTACATGACATGTTGGTCCAGATGTTGAATTTCTTCAACCTAACATATTAAAACAACAGAGATGATTCCATTATTTGTTTTCTAAAATTACTGCCAATCCTAAGGAATCAACAATCTCCCCCTTTGGCAAATTTTAGCTAAAACAAATAAGCCTCTGTCATTCTCTCCACCACCACAAACACCTATGTTGGTGTACATGAGGAGGTAGAGGAAGAAGACTCAGTTGTTCCAGAACCCTTCCCCTCAACAGGAGAGCTTCCTGAAGAGTATGTAATGCTGAGTACATAGACAATGTAACTCAGATCACAAGGCACAACTGTCTTCTTAACTCAGATCACAAGACACAAGTGGAAACCCCAGTTGGTGGATTTTGTGCCTGATGCCAACTTCTGTTTGCTGCCACATCCACAGTTGGCTTGCTTCTGGTACATCCTCAATCCCAGGACTATATTTCTCTCCCCCTTTTTAGCTAAACATTTGTAAAGGCACCCTTCACAAAACCAGATCCAGGCGCAGCTTGCCCAAACCTTAACATACCCCATGATTCTGAGAATGGAGTGTTTTTCGTGTGAGAGGGAGATGGCTATTGCATCCTTTAAATAGTCCAGCCCGTGCCTAGGAGTTTCCGGTAGAAATAAATGCTTGGTCAAGATGCATTTATTTTTGCTGAGAAACAGTTAGAGAATCACCAACAAAATCTCAGACTATCTTTGAATACCTTTTATAGCTCTTGACTGTTTCTTTTCCAAAACAGCCGTTCCAGTGCATGGAGACCATTCCATATATGCAGTCAGACACGTTGCACGCGATGTCTTAACATTCCTGCATTCAGCCAGTATTCAACAAGACCTCTGTCATACCTCCAGTAGATACTTGACACCTAGCACTGCTACAGCCAACTTTGCACACTTCAGTTGATGGTTACTCCCCCTGTACCACACAGCTGTAGCCGTCAGGCTTATTCTGGTTTATCATACTTAGCCACATCACCCTCATAATTCCTAATGACTTTAAGATTCAGAAGGAATTAACAGCAATGTCCAGGGCAATGTCATGACATCCGGTCAGACATTCTTCTGCTCACTCAGCCTTGACATACATCACAACATCCTGATAACTACCTAGTCATCTGAGAACACACAGACCACAAGCTTGGTGATTGCTTGCAGCACAAAGGCACAACTCCCCCTGTCATGGACAACCTACTCTCTTGGAGGTCACACATATCCAACTTGGTTGGACCTTCACTTTCTTCCTGATTCAAAAAGAACTCAACCCACTTGATGAATGGAAAACATAAGACTCATCTTCATGTCTTCAAGAGCGCACCCTCTGTTCAACCCTCTTGGTTGAACACATCCACACTCTGTGTCAATCTCTCTTCTAACCAGAACAGAAAGCCATTTCACAAAATGTTCTAACATTCGTTAGGACATCCTTCACACATAACAGGGAACACCATCTGATAGTCTTCAGATATCACTGAGTCACCAGCTTGATCATAAATTGGGACATATGCCTTTTCATCCCATTTCATGAGATAATCTTCCATAGATGGCTCAGACCTCCTACCACAAACTCCAAGGGATGAATGGAAGACCCCTCCTTTTGTCTTCAACTTACTACTTTTCTGCTCAAAAGTAATTAGTCTCAGACCTTACTCAAGAATAATCTGCTGCCATATGTTGATTATCTTGATTCTTCGAACTCACTTCTGAGATAGACCAACTGCCACTGATTGATTACCTCCTTCATGAATTCTCATATGAAAAGGTCAAATGCTGCTTTTTGACCTCCCCAAGTTTATCAGACTTCTCCCAAAGATATTCTGACCTTCCAAGTGAGACTTGAACTTCAAGCTACATGTTGAACAAAACTTAGCTCTTCTAAGACATGCACATGTACCATCCTTTCTATCCAGCAACTCCAAAGTACTGCTACGAGGACGACCTTTTTGAAGTATCCAATCTACAACCCTGTAGACCCTTCTATCTCAAGTTGATGTGCCACTTCACCAACTAAGAGTCTGATGTTGAGCCAAATGTCATAACATTGTGTTTTGACATCTAGCTGTTGAATTCAGCTCCTTCTTCTGCCACTTGAAAGAACTTCCTCCCTTCACAGAACAAGAGTTCAATGTTCTCATAGACTTGATTGTGGAACCAAGTTTGAATAAACAACCTCCATCCTGCAGGTTTGCAGTTAAGTCATCCAAGCTCACACCTTGATGAATCCCTGCTTCTTCTCCAAAGACATCAGACATTTTGATGTATGAGTCTTCAGAAGGAACAGTTAGAAACTATCCCTTCAGCTATGCCAAGGATTCCTCTTCCTAAAGCAAGGCTGTTTCCATGCTGTTAAGACTGCTGCCACTTGTTCTTGACTTCACAGTGTGCATAAGCTAATGCACTTCCTTACCTAGATCAGAAATAAACTGATCCAAGTAACCACCATCAAGACTATGATGTCTTCTTCTTCTTGTACATACCAAGGCTGAACATGTTTCTTGCCAGGAAACCTTTTCAGAGATCATATGCTTTTGCTGCCACCAAAGGGATAGACCATAAGCCAATGTACTGTCCTTCCTGTGATTCTGCACAGGGTCTTGAAGAAGTGATGTTCCAACATCTTTAAGAACATCAGTTATCTTGAGCTCCAAGGATAATCAATTAAATACTTGTACTTGACACAAGTAGACATTGATCTTAAATTCTTTCCCAATTATCCTTTCAGATACTTCCACCATGAGAGTGCTTTGAGGATACTCTTCTAGTGTCAACATCTTCTGCTTGCAAGCACCTTAATAGTCTTGAGACTCTTTCCAGATTAGATTCACCCTTAGGAATGAGAGAGATGAATCCTTCCTTGCACATGTGTCACACAACAACCAGAACCCATGTGACACAGGTCAACAGCCAACCAGACCCTAGGCTGACCAAACGTGAGGAGGTTAACCAAAACTCCCCCTCAAATCAACAATCATGGAAACTCCACACCAATATCCATGCATTGTACACAAATGTCTCAACATGACATCCACCATCCCTTACCAGTGGCAACTAACTCCTCCAATCACACCAATCAGACTTCAGCTGACCATAAGTACTGGTGAGACACACAACACCAGTCAATAGTAGATATGCATTGCCAGAGCATATTACCTCAACCAACATCTGAATCTTCATATTCTCACTCCTAGTAAGAACTGCCACTTCTGAACGTGGTGTTTGAATAACAAGATTCATGGTTCCAACCCCCTTAAATGATATCACAATCAGGTTACCCCATTATTGACTGCTAACATCCAGGAGACTTGTCTTCCAACACACCATAGTACTTCAGGGAACAACTATCCAATCCTGATCAAACTGCAGGAAGATGCCTAACAGCAGGAGATTGCACAATGTCACATCTCAACCAGCTCAACTTCTAGGGATGACCTTCTTGAGCACACACCCAGTTGACCTTGCTCTTGTCAACTTAGCACACACAGATGTCTCCTCTTCCAGGTCAGGAGTAGGTTCCAAACAGTATTATCCCATTGTTTGAACCCTAAAAACATCTGCTCTTCAACCAGTAGCTGCATACTTGTTGAACAACATGTTCTAACATCACATAGAACATTGGTTCCACCTCCTTGGAACACACCTTCCTTGAAGGTCTTCAAGGTCTTCATATACACTACTCAAGAGAGTAAGAGAATCAGTGATTAAGTGACTCTTACCATCCTGAAGTGAGAACGTCATGATGAGTGGACTTGAGGAGACTCAAGTATCTTTGACATCTTCAGTAGATTATGATGAGATCTTGAACACAGCAGCCTTTCATCCACATGAGGGGAAACTACATCAGAGTTTGAGTTTTGCCATGTATTATGCAGCGGAAATCATAATACAACTCAACCTATGAACACACACTTCACCAGATTGGCCTCCAAGACCATACCAGGTTTGAATGTGATTTAGTACTGGCACAGCTGTCCCACACACAGCCCAATAGCCAACCTCCAGAGACAGGTACACACCATTCCTGTCATGAACAGTCCATCCACCTACTTCAAGGGACCATTCAGGGAATTACAGAACCTTACACAGGTTCCAGCATCAGTACTAACATAACTCCTTGCCAGCTACCAGAAAGTATCACCCATGGATCTCATCCAGAGACAGAACAGGATGCCTGCTCTGATACCAATTGAAATTCTGGCATAGTCAGTATTCAGATGTTCTACTTCAAGTCATGACATCTGATCTAACATTGTACCTATTACAGCAAGACAGTTATTATACTCTGTACTCATGTGCACCTTTTCACAGTGTCACGACCTCTCCTTCTATGTCATCCTAGAATGGAGGGACACCTAGTTGTGTGCACCTTATCATTCACTTCTGTTGTTTTCCTACACAGATAACAGCAAGATGTCTCAATCCTGTTTTGGACATTATCTGTTACATTGTTCCAGTTTGTTGGTCATGTACTTGTATTTCCTAAATTACAGGTTGTAACAAGTTAAACTAATCTCCACTTATTAAGGAGCTAACAAATAGATTATTTGCCAGGTTCGTTAATTGTAGCTTAGTTGTTAGTTTCCTAGATTTTAGATCAGCTGGTGGATTCCTGAAGAATAGCCTGAGAAAAATCCTGAAACAGAAAAACTAACCATCCAACAATTTAGCATATGCAGTCAGGAGTGAATGTCACAACATTCAGTTTGACATCCAAGTCCAGAACCATATGCTAAGTCTGCTTGGTTCCTGAACCCAGACTGTGCTAAATTTGCTGTACTGTAAAAGACCAACCAGTCTCTACTTCAGTATCAGCTTACTGGAAGAACTGTCAAGACATCCAGTTTGACAGTTTCACAATGATCTTTTGGCCAGGTCTGTTATGCTTTTGAACTCCAGACTTCACTACATACTGAACTGAAATCATCAGCGTATTAAACAGTATGTGCTGTTGTTGATGAATGTCAAAACATTCTGATTGACATTCCAACAGAAGGCTATGTACCAGGTCTGCTATTATCTTGATGAACAGACTAGAATACATGCTTAGTTATTGCAGACATGATTATATCATACAGAAGGAAAACAAACACAGGAAATTGTTAACCCAGTTCAGTCCAACATGACCTACATCTGGGGGCTACCAAGCCAGGAAGAAGATCCACTATTAGCAGTATCAATTCAGAGTTAAACTCACCCGTTTACAACTCATCACTTAATCCCTACCCAATGCAATCTATACCTAGGAACTCCTAGATAGAAACCTCCAGTTTCCATTCCTATCACTACAAATACAATGTAATGTTACCACACCTTGAACTTGCTTCACAGCTTCATTCAAGAACAAAATCACTCTTGCCTACAGGCTTCGAGTTACAAACACTCTCAGGTTTTACCACTGAGAAACACATGGTAACCTTCCCACATATTGGGAGGTTTACCTTACACACACCCCTAAAAATTCATTCTAAGAGGCTTACAAAAACTAGATTACAATCAGCTATTTATAACCTAATCACCCAACTGGATTTGGGCCTTCAGAAAGTTGCAGCAGACTTGTTCTTTGCTGTTGCAACTTCAGCAGAAAAATTCTGCTACAAACAAGGTCTTCAAGTTCCTAAACTCTCTCCATATATATCTCCATATTTTGAGCCTATATATCTTCTGATTGAGTCTTCAAGACCTCCACCTGGGAGTTAGGATATTCACCAGATATCCTTGCTGATCCCAGAACATATACTGAATTAATTAATTCAGTTTTCTACACATGTGCGATGTCACAGGCCTGATGTCGTGACATCGTACATGACATGTTGGTCCAGATGTTGAATTTCTTCAACCCAACATATTAAAACAACAGAGATGATTCCATTATTTGTTTTCTAAAATTACTGCCAATCCTAAGGAATCAACAGGGAGGGGAATGGATCAAAACTCAAATTGGTCAAAGGAGGACTTTTACCAAATTAATATCATCCATTCATTTTGGGAGATGGAATGTACATTCCATCAATCCCCTAAATCCAATGATATTAACTTGACAAAATCAAATCAACCTTGACCAAGGCCCAACAACAAGAGTCAAACTCAAACAAATCATCACAATTGGTCAACAAAATTATTTGACATTTATTCCAATTAAAAATACTAAAATAATATATTTAAATTAAATATGGTTTGTCAAATTCCTAAAACCTCATCAAAACACCAAATAAATGGCCATGAGATTTATCATAGGTCAAACAAGGTCAAAGGACCTTGGAGAAAAATTTTCAGAATTTTTAAAGAATTAAAAGTATTTTTTAACAATTAAAAACAAATGAAAAATCAATTAAATCATGAAAAATATTAATAATGATCCATAAAATGATTTTAATTCAGAATATGAAAGAGGAAAATATTTGAATTTTTTTGGTGAAACTCTCATATTTTTTGGATCAATATTAAAATTAATATGAATTAATGAAAACCAAAGGAATAAAAATTAAAATCAGAAGAAAAAAACACGTGGACCACTTGATTTGCCTCATTAATTGAGGTGGCATATCAAGTGGTGAGAAACGCGCGTTCTATGGTACATGCTAGTCAGCGCGCCACACACTGGGTCATCACAAGCAACGTTCCTGATTAAAATAATTTGAATCAATCTAAAGGCTCTGGACCATGCCACATCATTACTGGAGCAAAGTGTCGGTTGTCTTCTCAGGCGACCTTGGCCAGACTGGTCCATTCATCACCACATCAAAAATGAAAAAGGAGGACATGATCTGAAAGGAAAAATGGTGTAGATCACGAATATCACCTAAATTTTAACTAACTTCTCACATATAGAAAGATATGAGGAGTTGAATTTTGAGGTATGTCAACTGAGTTGCTTCGATTTGACCTCTAAGCAACTCAATCTTCTTCTCTACATTGGTAGGACTTCAGACAACCAAAGAATCAAGAGAATTGAGCAAGATTGAGAGAGAATCAAAGAGATGAAATTTTCTGGAAAATACCTTCAATTTAGGTCTGGATTCAACTGCTGTTGCCTTGGCTCGTGCTGGATCTCACTCAGAATGCTTGCAGAAGTAGAATGAAATGCACAAAAGGTCTTGGATCCCTAGAGTTTTGAATCTCAAAACAGTGAGATTCAAACTCAATTTCAAGATGAAATTCTCAGGATTATCCTCTCAAATGGAAGGGTTAGGGGTTTAGGATCAAAGCTGGCGTGAATGTGTGTTCAATTCTGATGCTAGAGGTCTCTATTTATAGTTGCGGCTCATGATATTTGCACCTTCAAATTCACTTTCCAAAATTGGCAATTGATGATGCATGGGCGTGTACATGCCCATGAGATCATTGCTTTAGGTCCATAAATGAGTGTGAGAGGGTCTGAAATCAACTTGGATTGCAAGGCAAGTGTGTGTGAAGATTTGAAGTTTGATCTTTGCCAAATGATGATACCATGTTCATGCCATGCACAGCCCTAACAATTCTTGTCCAAAATGGATGAACTTGGACTTTTTGGAAAGGTTAGATCAAGAGGAATAACTTTCATGTTAAACACTTTTCCATTTGAAGCTTGTATCATGATGAATTTTGAGGTGGAAGTTTGGGAATTTTAACATGTTGAAATTTTTTCTAAGTGTCAAGCCATATATCTCAATATTCCACCTTGCTTAACTTTTTATGTGAGCTTAAAATGAGAAACGTGTCTTCATCAAAGTTGTATCTATTTCAAAGACCTTCATAATGTTTACCAATTTCATGTTATTTGGATTTTAAATGATAGAGTTATGCATTTTTAAGGTTTGGAAGAATCACTTGTTCAATGGCATAGGTCAAAAGTGACCTATAATGTAGCCTCATATCAAATGCTCATAAAAGTTGAATTAGCTCTCACTCAAAACATCAAAGTTAAAGTATAAATCTTGAATTTGATTATGAAACTTGTAAATCTTTCATCTCATAAAAATTGAGCAAGTTATGGCCTTGGGAAATTGATTTTCAAATTAGGGTTTAGACAAAATGACCTATAATGTTTCAACATAGAAAATGATTTTCCAAGAAAAACTAGCTCTAGGTCTCAACATGAAAGTTGTTTGGAATGTAAAGTAGAGTAAGTTTTCTTTTGGAATCATTTTCATATGGTGAAAAGTGTAGGAGATAGGGTCTAGGGAGACCCAGTTTTGATCAGATGAATTCATCTGGCCAACCACCATGAACCAACTTGCCAATATTCAATTCTCTTGACTTTATAGGCTCATGGTAGATCATATATGCATAAGAAGGTGAAATTTTGAAGTGTCCCTTGAGAAATTTGACCAATTGGTGAGATAGCTTGTTGGAGAAGTTACTCAAGATACCTAGTCAAACTAGGGTTTCCAAGGCAAATCAACCTCAAACTCTTGAAGAAAACTTGATCAATATAACATGTAGTAATCAATGGAACTCATATATGATGCTCATAAACATTCTTGTTTCAATTCATGGCTGTGCTCTTTGTCATGAGGGTCTCAAACCCTAGATATTAACTTGATAAATCAATGGAGATCATGCCCTACCTACAAAAGAGTTAGGCAAATGCAAAGGCATATTTTTGGTATTTTGGTTAGTAAAATGATAAAATACAAGTATGATATAATCACAAAGTGCTTAATGATCTTTCCCAAAACAAACCCAATGAAAGAGGGGTTATGAGGATGCCAAGGTATGATGATCCCAATGCTAATGCTTATGATGAAATTGCATGAGGGATCTTAGGGTCAAAATTGGGGTCTTACAGCTGCCCCTATTTAAGGATATTCTAACTGAAGAGGCGAAGGTTAAAATCTTCATGTCAACTCAGTAGAATGGGCTTAAATAACAACATATAGAAACAAATTTTGATCCCTAAGAGACCTCATGATGCATATGATATGAATGCAAAAGTAAATTCTTTATGGGGACATATTGCCACAAAGGAAAAGAAATCAGAGAGACCGAAGGTCCGCCGGAGTATAATGCATTCCGTAAGGAAAACTCACTGGGGGGACAAAGACTCTAGGGGAAAAGGGAGTTATGCGCAGGCCAGGCTACGACTCAAAACTACTGGGGGAACTCGAGGAATTCCATACAAAATGGAAAGACTCAGCCGGGGAAACAACAACATCTGTAGGGAAAACGAGTAGATCAGAATAACACTGAAGTACTTGAATCATGCAGGAAAAAGCGATTTCACTAAGGAAATGCGCACTCAACTCAACTAGGGAGAAATAAACTTCTATGAAGGAGGAGCAGAAATCTATCATCTACTACCTATTATTGGGCAAGGAGATAATAAAAATATGAGAGAGAGGACATCCGTCACCGATTAGGATGAACATATCAAGGATGACTCGCTGGGAAACAACAGAAGGAGATTCATTACCGGTTACTGGGTAAGAATAGCCTTGCTGAGGAAAATTGTAGAAAATAGGATTTACAACTACCAATTACTGGGCAGAAGACCAAGGGTGAGAATTTCCATCATTGGTTAGGATGAACATATCAAGGATAAACTCGATAGGGAAGAAAATCCGTCATCGGTTAGGATGAACATATCAAGGATAGACTTGCCTGGGAAATGTTAAGGAGGATACCCGTTATCGATTAAGATGAACATATCAAGGATAAACCAACTGAACAAAAAGTAGGAATTACATCTATCGAATGCTGGATAGAAGACTATCAAAGAGAAAATCCGTCACCGGTTAAGATGAACATATCAAGGATAGACTCTGCGAGGAGATAAAATAGGAATTACATCTATCAGTTACTGGATAGAATACCAAGAGAGAGAATCCGTCACTGGTTAAAGTGAACATATCAAGGATCAAATCTATAGGGGGAACAAAAGCAGGGTTTACAACTACCGGTTACTGGGTAGAAGACCGCAAAAAGAAGGAAACCCGTCATCGGTTAGGATGAACATATCAAGGATTAACTCTTTGGGAAACAAGAATAGGGATTACAACTACCCTTTTACTGGGTAGAATACCAAAAAGAGAATATCCGTCATCGGTTAGGATTAACATGTCAAGGATAGACTCAAGCAAGGGAGGGAAAGATATCCGTCACCGGTTAGGGTGAACATATCAAGGATATACTTCTTGGGGAATCAGATCCACCAGGGAATCTACTGCTGGGTAAACTGGGATACTTTTGTCGGGTATTGGGCAAGAAGTAACAAACTGCAAACTAAGAAGAATATTACCAGTTACTAGGCAAAAGACTCTTAGAGGATTCAAAGTATCTATCTAGGTAGGAGCTAGAAAGAAACAGCCAATCAAGACTTAACCCAATGAGGACATAACTCAAGGGGAGTGGTGCCATCCAGATAACCAACTGGGGAGGAAACTGAAGTAATAATCATCCACGAGGAAACAAACTCAGTGGGGAAGAGGAGAAAGGTTAAAGTCTTTCTACCTAAGGGGATGACAGACACCGAAATTTGTATGGGGATCAAGTACCGCCATACAGGAAATGAGAATCTCAAAATAAGCAATTTAAACAGATATGCGAATATGCAATTATGAAATTATATATATATATATATATATATATATATATATATATATATATATATATATATATATGATGATTATGCTGACAAAAACGATCACAAAGGATACAAAGGTGTCGCAAAGAAATTGAATCATCGGTATAATCCTCGGTCAATCCACAAAATATGGAGACAACTGCCGGAGAACAAAGAGATCAACAATGCAAAAAGGCTCACCCCTAACTGGGGAAGGAGGAGATCTGCTGAGGAGAGAGAAATATCACCGAACCTGTGGGGAATTTTAGGTCAACACCATAAAAATGGGAGAGAACCCTTAAGGGAAAATAAATTGCTCAGGAACCAGAAGGAAACTCTGACTGTGGACAAATCGATTGGCGAATGACGGGGAAACCAATGCGATCTACTGGGGAGATCAACCATTTCTACTGAAGGAAACCAAACTCCACTAGGGAAGGCAGAAACTCTGTCGAGGGAGACAAGTCGCAGGGTACCTGAATCAACCAACTTAGCTAAGGAAAAGGAACAAAGCTCTAATGGGGAATCAAAACTTCTGCCGAGGAACTAAATCAACACAACCGTCCAGGGATACCCGAAGGTTTAACTGTTTGGGGAACCTCTGATGTTTCGCACTCAAGGATTTGTTATCCATCGGAATGCTGTTGATATTTCTTTCAATTGCTTTGGAAAATTCTTGCTTTTGTATGTTTTTAAGAAAAAGAGATTTTGATTTTTTTTTTTTTAAGTTTTCAAAAATGATCATAATAAAATTTAAACTATTGGTTGAAATAAATAAGAGTAGAAACAATTGGATAAAAGCTTAACTTTATTTGATAGAATGGTAGTCTGTAAATGACAGGACTCCATAGATTTTTACAAAGCTGAAAATGGTAATTTACATGGAAAAGGGTTACATTAAATACAAATGATCCTTAATCCTTCTACCAACTCTTGATATCCACTGTGCTCTCGACCGCTACCAGGGTGATGAATTGATGTCAACCCTTACGCTCAATCAAGTTTTCAAAACACTGAAGATCAGCAGAATGCAGTTACTTGCCATAATCCCTAATTTTTGCATAAGTTGTCCCATGGTGGGGTACTCAACTTATCGGGAAATTCTTTCTGTTTTATGTCTCTAATTTTTGCCTGGATCGCCCTTTCGGGTTTTCAATCCACCGAGACGCTCATTTTTGCCTAAGCCGCCCTTTCGGGTTTTCAACTTAGCAAGCTGTTCTTTTCTTTTTTAGGCGAAGTACTTATTGACTGCATCTGTGTTCACAGGACGAGTGAGCTCTTCACCATCTATAGTTGTGAGTATCAATGCACCGCCTGAAAAGGCTCTCTTAACAACATATGGGCCTTCATATTTAGAAGTCCATTTTCCCCTAGAATCTGGCTTAAACGATAAAATCTTCTTGAGCACAAGGTCACCTTCTCTAAACATACGAGGTCTGACCTTCCTATCAAAAGCTGTCTTCATCCTTTGCTGATATAACTGACCATGACACATGGCAATCAATCTCTTCTCTTCTATCAAATTCAGCTGATCAAACCTGGTCTGACACCATTCAGCCTTAGTCAACTTTGAAATTCTAGTAACAGACTATCGATGTCACACTGGATGTTATGACATCCAATTCTGCGCAGACAGGTAATGTATGCAGAAAGTAAATGAAAAAAAAACAGTAAATGACACAGAGAATTATTTACCCAGTTCGGTGACAAACACACCTACATCTGGGGGCTACCAAGTCAGGGAGGAAATCCACTATAAGAGGTATTAATTCAGGACTTAAACCACTAGTTTAATCCTATCACTTAAGACCTACCCAATGCAATTTCAATCTAAACTAAGACCTGAGTTCCTACTCACTCCCCCTCAATCACAGCAGTGATTACAACCCTTAATAATTCTAAAGTTAGTGGTGAAGATATACTTGAAACAACTCTTAATTGTGCTTAAAAGCTTTAATCAAGAAACACAACACTCACGCTTAAAAGCTTAGAGTGACACAACAATTACAATTCAATAAACACCCTAGTCCAATGCAATCATCTAGGTGATAATTGCTTGGCTCACAAGTAAAACCTAATTCCAGACACAATAAAAGTACAACAAGGAGATATAATGATATATTTAATTCTTCATGCTTCAAATCCCTGAGTTGCTGAAAGTAGGATTGCCATCCTTTTATAATGCAACACTTGGGCCTTGTACTTGAATTTCCTAAAATTAAGGTCAAACAAGTTAACCTAATTTCCACACATTAGGGTGCTAACAAATAGGTTATATTCTAGGTCTCTTAATTTTAGCTCAGCTGTTAGTTTCCTGGATTTTAGCACAGCTGTTAGATTCCTGAAAAACAGCCTGAGATAAATATTGAAGCATAACAGAAAAACTAACTAGCATACACTTTAGCATATGCTGTCAGTAACGCATGTCATAACATTCAGTTTGACATCCAGACACTAGGTTGTATGCTAGGTCTCTCAATTTTAGCACAGCTGTTAGTTTCCTGAAAAACAACCTGAAATAAATACTGAACTATAACAAAAGAACTAACTAGCCTATAATTCAGTATCTGCTGTCAGGGATGAATGTCATAACATTCAGTTTGACATTCAATAAATCCTGTATTAGCTAATCCTGCAGCATACTACTCAAGCATGTCATGACATCAGTCAAGACATCAGAGTACAGTAAGTGTTTTAACATAAAATGCAGCCAATCAAAAACATCTACAAACTCCCCCTTTGGCAATTTTTTTGGCTAAAACAGCTTGGCATCACAACAGAGTTCACAGCAGCAGAAAGCACACATCCAAGCAGAGAATCAATTTAGCTAATACACTCAGCAAACATAGAAGTTAAACTACAAACAGCAGCAGCACAAGAGAAGATCAAGCAAATAGCAAACAACAACATAACCTCTTATTTAGAAGACCTTCAACTTCAAAGAAATCTGTTGTCCTGGGTACATGTGTTACTCCCTCTTTTTGTCAAAAATGTTGCCAAAGCAACACTTAATATTACAGACCAAAACAGACAAAAAATACAAGCAATTATCAGACACACAATCTTGATTTTACTTCACAGTTTCAATCAAGAAGACACACTCTTGATCTTGCTTTACAGCGTTGATCAAGACGACACCCACTTGATCTTGCTTCACAACTTTGATCAAGTAGACACACACTCTTTCTTAACAACTTTAGAGTGACAAATTACAACCACAAATCAGATCTTCAATCATACATAGATTACCATTAAGTGTGCAATCACAAAACACCAGACATTCACACTGAATGTTCTGTGTACAGGGTGTCATGACATCGGGTATGACATCTTGGAAAAATCCTGCATAATTTCATAATTCCTTTTATAACTTCCAGCAGGTACAACCATATCAGATGCCATGACTTTGTGTATGACATTCTGAAATAATCCTGCATGAACATGTTCTTGAACTCCAACAGGTACATACCATATCAGATGCCATGACCTTGTGTATGACATTCTGAAACAATCCTGCATGAACATGTTCTTGAACTCCATAGGATATCTTATGTTAAGACATCACACATAACATCTTGTGAACACTCTTTGTTTTACCAAAATTGCTGCCAACACTAAGAATCAACAAACTCCCCCTTTGGCAAATTTTGGCTAAAACATATATCTGTCCTTTTTGTTCACAAGGTAAACTATCAGCAGTTAAACAACATAACAGTAGTTTAAACAGTAGCAGAACTAACACCATTACTAGCTTTATAGTTACTAGTAATACACACATGCACAAGGGTACTTCTCCCCCCTAAATCTGTGCAACAAAAACAGAATTACTAGTTATGGATGCAACTAGTAAGACACACAAATGCACAAGGGTACTCCTTCTCCCTCTAAATATGTGCATACATCAAATAACACCTGTACCAGTCAGAATGTCATTCTGACATCTGCTTCAACATCAACACATGTGCACCATATCAGACATCCTCTTTGACATCTGTAGACAGAACAACATTCTTGTTTTAAGACCTGTGCACTTCCTTCAGTAATAATTGTCCTTCAGTTCAGCTACATACACAACTGCTTCCACATTCCACGTCAACACTTATCAACACTTCTCCCCCTTTTTAGTCACAATTGACCAAAGGTGACAAATTAGACAAAATAAATGTCAATTAGTCTATCAGAGAATGTTAGGACAGATGTTATAACATTAAACATGTTAAAACATAATAGTTAATCAGTACAAACCATCATCATACACAGCTGTGATAGCTGAGATAATGAACAAATCCAAGGAACTCATTAAGAGCCCAAAAAATTACAAACAGGCATCAATGAGGATTGCCAGCATCCAACCTTGTGCAGCATTGCATACTTGACACTCAGTTTACTTGCCACGAATTTTCCTTTGAGAGGCCACTTTCTTGCCTGATTAGCAGTGGTGACTTGACAGATTTTGTTGTCAGTCACCTCAAGCTCAGGTTGAGCTTCATCAGGCCTTCCCAAATACTTGTTGATCCCTGGAGTAGAGAAAGTTACACACTTGCCTCTCACATACACTTTCCTGAATTCCTTAGACCAATCAGAGCACACTTTCAATTGTTTAAAAATTTGAAATATTAAATAGTAAATTCCTAACATCATTAGTTGCTATAATTCCTCAGAAAGACATATTCCCAACTTGCCCCTTAAATTTTCAAACTGAGTAGCATCCAAAGCCTTTGTAAATATGTCAGCAAGTTGTAGTTCAGTTGCCACATGTTCCAAGGTAATCACTTTGTCTTCTACCAGATCTTTTATGAAGTGATGTCTAATGTCAATATGTTTGGTCCTGCTGTGTTGGATAGGATTCTTTGAAATGTTGATGGCACTGTGATTGTCACAGAAAAATGTCATGACATTCTGAGCGACATTGTACTCAGTCAGCATCTGTTTCATCCATACCAGTTGGGAACAACTGCTTCCAGCTGCTATGTACTCAGCTTCTACAGTGGATAATGATACACAGTTCTGTTTCTTGCTGAACCAAGATATGAGATTGTTTCCCAAGAAGAAACATCTTCCTGATGTGCTTTTTCTGTCATCAGCACTCCCAGCCGAATCAGCATCACAATACCTAGATAAGATAGGCTCAGAGCCATAAGAGTAGAGCATACCATAATCACAAGTCCCATTAATATACTTGAGAATCCTCTTGACTTGATTTAAGTGACTCACTTTAGGTTCTGCTTGGTATCTAGCACACACACCAACTACATAGGCATATCTCTTCCCACCAAGACTTTCAACCTGCATAAGTCCCATTAAGTCCATGTGCAAAAGTTCCAGAGTTTTGGATGTTGTAGGAGGTCCAAGCTTAGGATGTGACATCTTGGTTTGCTTGCCAACCTGACATTCTCCACAGACTTTTCCTTCATCAATAAGCAGCTTTGGGATTCCTCTAACTGCTTCCTTGGATATGATCTTCTTCATTCCTTTTAAATGAAGATGTCCAAGTCTTCTATGCCATAGCTTCACTTCCTTATCTTCCTTGGCTAAGAAGCACATTGAGGAGTAGTTTGAGACTTTAGGTTCCCATAGATAACAGTTATCTTTGGATTTGGATCCTCTCATAACTTCCTTATTTTCTCCATTTGTCACAACACATTCTTCCTTAGTGAACTGTACATTGAAGCCTTGATCACATAGCTGGCTTATGCTAATGAGATTAGCAGTTAGTCCTTTTACTAACAACATATTATTCAGTTTTGGAACTCCAAGACTGTCCAGCTTACCAACACCTTTGATTTTTCCTTTAGCTCCATCACCAAAGGTCACATAACTGGTAGTATGAGGTTGTATATCTACCAATAAGTTATTCATCCCAGTCATATGTCTTGAGCAACCACTATCAAAATACCAGTCTTCTTTGGTAGATGCCCTTAGAGATGTGTGAGCTATTCTAGCAACCCATTGTTGTTTCTTGATAGGGGCATTTTGCTTAGGTGCCTTCTGCTTAGGTCTGACTTGAGGGGTCTGGTTAGGATAACCATGCAACCTGTAACAGAAGGGTTTTATGTGACCAAATCTTCCACAGTAGTGGCATCTCCATCTTTGAAATTTCTTCTTTTGATGGTTAATCCTCCTGTTTCCACGATGTTGTGACATTGGTTATGACTTCTGCTTGATTTTCTGAACTTCAGCCTTTGAGCTTTTGAATTCTGATGAGGATTCCTTAACAAAGCCTAATCCAGACATGGATCCTGAATTCTGTCCCACCTTTAGAATTTCTTCCAAAGTGTCAGTTCCTTTATTTAGCATTCTAATGGATTTTGTCATTTGATCTAGCTTAGAGGTCAACAAGGTTATCTCACCATTTAGATCATCTATGACTGTCAGATGCTTCTTCTTCTCAGCTTCCAGCTCCTTGATAAGTTTCTTCTGCTTTTCTCCTTGTAGACACACTTCTGCACTTTTGACACATAACTCTTTATATGAAGCAGCAAGTTCATCAAATGTAAGTTCATCTCCACTTGAGTCATCATCAGAGGCACAAACACTAGTTAGTGCAGTAACATGTTTTGCAGATTCTCCTTCTGATTCACTCTCAGAGTCTCCATCAGACCAGGTGACAGATAGTCCCTTCTTTTTCTTCTTGAGGAAGGTAGGACATTCAACTCTAATGTGTTTAAAACCTTCACATTCATGACACTGGATTCCCTTGCCTTGGTTGGGCTTTTCTTCAGATTTTGATCTTCTACTGATGTCAGATGAAGTGTTCTTGACATTTGGTCTACCTTTTTGATCACTCTTCTTTATGAACTTGTTGAACTGTCTTCCAAGCATGGCTATAGCTTTTGATATACTTTCATCACCTCCAATACTTCCTTCTTCTGAATCCTCTTCAGTATTTGATATAAAAGCTATACTTTTGTTTTTCTTTTCAATAAGCTCATCAACCTTCATATTGAAGATATCTTGAGCCTCTTCTATAGCAGTAACGTTCATGGCAAATCTCTTGGGCAATGATCTGAGAATCTTTCTTACAAGGTTTTCTTCAGACATTTTCTCTCCTAAGCCTCCAAAAGTGTTGGCAATTTCAAGAATATTCATGTGGAAGTCAAGAATAGTCTCATCCTCTTTCATCCTCAGATTTTCAAACTTAGTAGTCAACATCTGGAGTTTAGACATCCTTACCTTGGAGGTACCTTCATGAGTTGTTTTGAGAGTATCCCAAACTTATTTAGCCAGTTCACAGTGATGCACCAGTCTGAAAATGTTCTTATTTATCCCATTGAACAGTGCATTCAAAGCCTTAGAGTTTCCAAGGGCTAATGCCTCTTGCTCTTTGTCCCACTCTTCTTCAGGAATTTGCATAATGATTCCATCTTTACCTGTCTTCGTTGGATGTTCCCATCCTTTGTTGACAGCTCTCCAGACCTTGCTATCCAGAGACCTCAAGAAGGCTATCATACGAGGTTTCCAGTCATCATAGTTAGAACCATCCAGCATGGGTGGTCTATTTGAGAATCCTACATCCCTGTCCATGGTACTAGAAAGTAACGTCCCTAGATCTCACGCAGAAATTAACAGGCATGGTGTTTTCTCTGATGCCAATTGAAATTCTAGTAACAGACTATCGATGTCATACTGGATGTTATGACATCCAATTCTGCGCAGACAGGTAATGTATGCAGAAAGTAAATGAAAAAAAAACAGTAAATGACACAAAGAATTGTTTACCCAGTTCGGTGACAAACACACCTACATCTGGGGGCTACCAAGCCAGGGAGGAAATCCACTATAAGAGGTATTAATTCAGGACTTAAACCACCAGTTTAATCCTATCACTTAAGACCTACCCAATGCAATTTCAATCTAAACTAAGACCTGAGTTCCTACTCACTCCCCCTCAATCACAACAGTGATTACAACCCTTAATAATTCTAAAGTCAGTGGTGAAGATATACTTCAAACAACTCTTGATTGTGCTTAAAAGCTTTAATCAAGAAACACAACACTCACGCTTAAAAGCTTAGAGTGACACAACAATTACAACTCAATAAACACCCTAGTCCAATGCAATCATCTAGGTGATAATTGCTTGGCTCACAAGTAAAACCTAATTCCAGACACAATAAAAGTACAGGAAGGAGATATAATGATATATTTAATTCTTCACGCTTCAAATCCCTGAGTTGCTGAAAGTAGGATTGCCATCCTTTTATAATGCATCACTTGGGCCTTGTACTTGAATTTCCTAAAATTAAGGTCAAGCAAGGTAACCTAATTTCCACACATTAGGGTGCTAACAAATAGGCTATATGCTAGGTCTCTTAATTTTAGCTCAGCTGTTAGTTTCCTGGATTTTAGCACAGCTGTTAGATTCCTGAAAAACAGCCTGAGATAAATACTGAAGCATAACAGAAAAACTAACTAGCCTACACTTTAGCATATGTTGTCGGGAACGCATGTCATAACATTCAGTTTGACATCCAGACACTAGGATGTATGCTAGGTCTCTCAATTTTAGCACAGCTGTTAGTTTCCTGAAAAACAGCCTGAAATAAATACTGAACTATAACAGAAGAACTAACTAGCCTATAATTCAGTATCTGCTGTCAAGGATGAATGTCATAACATTCAGTTTGACATTCAGTAAATCCTGTATTAGCTAATCCTGCAGCATACTACTCAAGAATGTCATGACATCAGTCAAGACATCAGAGTACAGTAAGTGTTTTAACACAAAATACATCCAATCAAAAACATCTACAAACTTGGCTTCCATGAGCACACGCAATGAAGGAATCTCAACGTCTATGGGGAGTACTGCTTCCATACCATACACAAGAGAGAAATGGGTTGGAAGCATCTCATGCCAATCTTTGTATGTGGCAACCATCTTCTGAATAATCTTCTTGATATTCTTGTTTGCAGCTTCCATAACCCCATTCATCTTGGGTTTGTAGGGAGAAGAATTATGATGTGCAATCTTAAAGTCTTTGCAAAGAGCTTCTACCATATTATTATTCAAGTTCGATCCATTATTAGTAATGATCTTGCTTGGCACACCATAACGGCATATAATTTGATTCTTGATAAACCTTACAACAACTTGCTTGGTTACATTTGCATACGATGTCGCTTCAACCCATTTTGAGAAATAGTCAATTGCCACCAAAATGAAACGATGTCCATTCGAAGATCTGGGTTCAATCATCCCAATTATATCAATTCCCCACATGGAGAAAGGCCATGGGGAAGAGATAACATTCAATAGTGTCGGAGGAACATGAATCTTATCAGCATAAATTTGACACTTGTGGAACTTCTTCACAAATTTGCAACAGTCAGATTCCATTGTCAGCCAATAGTAACCTGCTCGCAACATCTTCTTCGCCATTTCATGTCCACTGGAAGGAGTACCAAAGGAACCTCTATTTTGACAAGATTACCTTCCACTGTATTCCTCGGGAGGAGAATCAACTAGCTGACGCCTCTGCCACTTTATCGTCCATGTTCAAGGTCAAGTGGTACAACAAAGCGCCAGCTATAGGAATTCACTATCTGGATGAGCCTGCCTATTGCGTAGCCATAGAGGTAGAAGTGGATAATAAACCATGGTTTCATGACATTAAAAAATTTCTTCAGAAACAGGAATATCCTGCAAATACCTCGAGTGGGGATAAGAAGACACTCAGAAGAATGGCTTCCCAATTCTTCCTTAATGGGGAGGTACTCTATAAGAGGAATCATGACATGGTCTTGCTCATATGCTTGGAAGTATATGAGAAAGACATGCTTATCAAATAAATTCATGAAGGATCCTTTGAAACTCATGCCAATGGGCATTCCATGGCTAAGAAAATTCTTTGAGCGGAATATTACTGGTTCACTATGGAGATCGACTGCTTCAAATACGTCAAAAAGTGTCACAAGTTCCAGATCTATGCAGATAAGGTAAATGTGCCACCTACTCCTTTAAACTTTTTAACAACTCCATGGCCATTCTACATGTGGGGTATAGACATAATCAGGATGATTAAGCCCAAAGCTGCGAATGAACACCGACTCGTTCTGGTTGCTATCGATTACTTCAGCAAGTGTGTGGAAGCTGCTTCTTACACCAATGTGACAAGACAAGTGATCACACGATTCATCAAAAAGGAGATCATTTGTCGTTATGGGGTTCCTAACAAGATTATCACAGATAATGGGTTGAATCTAAATAACAAAGTGATGGATGAGTTATGCGAGAGTTTTAAAATCGAATACCACAACTCGTCACCCTATCGACCATATATGAACGACGAAATAGAAGAGGCCAACAAGAATATCAAAAAAATCATCCAGAAGATGGTGAAGACCTACAAAGACTGGCATGAGATGCTCCCTTTTTCACTACACGGCTACAGAACTTCCATCCGCACCTCAACAGGAGCAACTCCCTTTTCTCTGGTATGTGGTACCGAAGTTGTACTCCCTATCAAAGTCGAAATCCCTTTATTAAGAGTCCTGATGGATACCAAATTAGACGAAGCGGAATGGGTACAACCAGGTTCGATCAATTAAACCTCATAGAAGATAAGCGCATGGATGCGGTATGTCACGAGCAGCTATATCAAAGAAGGCTCAAGAAAGCATTCGACAAGAAAGTTTGTCCTCGATATTTCGAAGAAGGCGATCTAGTGCTCAGGAAAATCCTACCCATCCATAAATATCCCCGCGACAAATGGACCCTAAACTATAAGGGACCATATGTCGTGAAGAAGGCCTTCTCTGGCGGAGCTTTGATTCTCACAATTAAGGACGAAGCTGAGTTACCACGAGCTATAAACTCAGATGCAATCAAGAAATATTATGCCTAGAAAAAGAAGATAAAAATCCTGCTAAGTCGAAAACCCTAAAGGGAAACTTAGGCAAAAAATTAGGGTGTCCCGGTGTATTGAAAACTTGAAAGAGAAATCCAGGAAAAAATTAGGGACATGTATAAAAATAAAACCCGGTAAATCGAAAATCCAAAAGGGAGGCATAGGCAAAATAGGGTATATTATTCCGGTGGACTAAGACTCAAAAAGAGCGGTCCAGGAAAAATTAAGGATATCCAAAAGGCATATGACCGCCTCATTTCTTTCTTCCTACGACAAGAATTTAGATGGGAGTAATCAATTCAATCATCATCGTCGGAAGCAAAGTATTGTGACCTAGAAGACATAGGGATAATAACATGTCTTGACTTCAACACAGACATGAATAAATTTGTTCTTCATTGCCACTTTTACATCTTATTATATTTTTGGTAATCTCTTCTTACGGGAATTACTTCTTTATGTAATATCTCCCATGTACGGGCCAAATCTCAATTAATGAAATTTGTTTTTTGAGTCTCTTCCTTTACTTTATAATTTTTTCTGCTTGAGTACAAAATGCCAATTATTTGTGAATAAAGCATTGAAACGTTGTTCACAATAAAAAAGGAACTCTATCAGAAACTGGCATACCTAAAACATGAGCATACTTCTCCATGGTAGGCAATAGCTGATAATCGGGGAAAGTGAAACACCGGTAAACTGGATCATAGAACTGAACCAAAGTACAAACAAGACCATATTCAACATCAGTAGATAGAACATATAGAAGTCTTCCAAAATGATTTCTGAAACCCTTAGGATCATCCATAAAAGATGATAGCTTCTTTAATTCCATAAGACCAGGACATCTGAAACTGTATTTTCGAGTATTCCTCCTTCCAATATCTATGATCAAAATTTCTGCGATGTTTGAAAAAAGAGTCTCTAAGTTCCTTGAGAATTGATAAAAATTCTTATGAATGCCACGAGTGCATGATGCAACAGCCACAAACAATATCACACAAAGCACACAAATAAGGTCCAAAGGTTCGGAGTCACGACCATGGAGCCAAGGGTAGGAACCAACCCACAATGTACGTACTAAGGGTATAATCACTTGTACAACAAGGTTCTAAAAATTTCCCAGAGTCATGATTCCATCTTTTGGATATTACTAGCTTAAACGACTACTCATCAACCAATAATATTCTCAAGAGAAACTCGTCCGAGTGTAGTATCACGTAACAACTAAATCAAGTCTACACCTGAATGTCCATCACACTAAATCTTAAAAGGCCAAGACGAGTTAAGGGTTCTAAGGTCCTCAGCTTCTCAGGCTCCAAGGTCGGAAAAAGTAAAGCCAATTATGACTACTCGTGTGACATCAGTAATCCCAAAGGGCCCCCACTGAACGGGGAATCTCAAGCCAGCTTAATAAGGAATAACTCCACGTAAGCCAAACATGACTATACCCCCCTCCTATCATAAGAGCTCTAAAGTCCGGGTATAGGACTTATCTCACCATACATAGATCACCAAGCACCAGACAAAACAAATAATAACAAACAACATCAAACATAACATATGCACACAAAAAAAAATATGGGCTTAACCCACTAGGGACTACTCCCCAGCAGAGTCGCGACTTCTCTGTAGCGGTAAAATTTTTGAGATCAAGCTATTGATTGGCTTAGCTCATAAAGCAATAGTCACCATCACGCTTTTATTATCTCCAAAGGAAAAAGGACAAAGTACGAATAAAACCCGAAGAAGTTTTAAAACAAAACTAATAAAAGAGAACAAGGGTTCAGGGGTTAGTTATGCAAAGGGAATGTATTATCACCCTAAACATCCATGGTTTGAAAAATGAGTGTTGTTTGTAAAATATTGGAGAGATGGTAAAAGAAGTATTTTTTTTCTTATTTTTGGTGTTTGCCAAGTCTTTTGAAGTCTCATGCCTACGTACCAACAAAGTGAAATGGAGAATACTCAACTAGTCACCCACAAGTATGAGTACTTTGTATCATCATGAGAAGGGTTCCAACTTGGATAAGGATCAAAATGTATGCCACTAGCTCTCACAGATGGAAAAGAATTGTTATCAATGCTACGAGGATAGGAGAATTATATATCAACTATGGAAACAACTCATGTCTAATACCTTGAGAAGAGTTTTAAAAGGAAAAGTGCACAAAGGCACAAAATGATTTGAATGAGTTATGCATTTTTTTGGTCTTTTGAAATTGGTCTAAACATGCTTAAGATGGATTAACATTTATTTAAGAAAAATGTTTTGAAAATCACTTGGCAAAAGTCAAGTTTTATTGAGATAGTAATTCAAGTCTAAAAACAAGAAGGTTTTGAAAAAGAGAGAAGATTTTGAAAATTAAAGAAGGGGGAAGGAGAAGAATAGACTATCCTAAAGCATAAAGTAAAAGTTAGGGAGGAAAGATCTAACCAAGAAATAACAAGCTTTATGACATAAGTCAAGCAAGAATTCCCTACTTTGAATTAAGCCTCATGCAAGCCAGAATAAGAAAATAATAATCCATGTATTAGATGAAATCAGAGTAACTCAACCATAACTTCAAAAGGAAATCCCAAGTCAAAGGCACCAGATGAATTCTAGGGTCTCAAATCATAAGTCCCAAAGCAAAGGCCAAGATCCTAATTCTAAGTCTATAACTCCACAATGATGCCAAGGATAGTAACCACAAGTTCATAAATCAGGATAACCAAGTTTCTTTTTTAGGGTTTTCTTTATTAATGTATTCTTTACAATGATATAAAAGAAAAGTCCAAATGGACAAAGAACAAATGACAAAAATCACAAACAATATGATATGGAATGCAAAGTATAAAGTATAAAGTAAGTGGCATAAGACCACCTCCATTGGTGGTTCCTTCAATGGGTTTGCCAGCATGGCACCCATCTTTTCACTTTTTCTCGTTTCAAGCATATGCCAGCGTGGGGAGCAGCGTAATGTGAAGCAACGGTAACCTTTCTTTTTTTCTACTTTTTAATTTAGAAACTAGCCGTTCAACGGCTACTTATTTTTTTATTTTATTTTTTAAACTTATTTTTTTATTATAAATATAATTTTGGTTTCCAAAAATTTACCAACACAAATTTCTCTCACTTTTATTTTCTCTTCAATTTGAAATTTCTCTCTCACAATTTCATCATTTTATTCCTATACTTTTAATTTTTTTTCAACAATTTTTTCTCATTAGCATTTTTTTTACAAAATATTTAACTAAAAATTTCATCTTTTTACTTCAAATTACAATTGTTTAGGCCAAATGGATCCTAATCATTTTCATTATCAACAAGCTTTTTTCAATTACATGCAAAATTATCAAAATCCTAATCCTCAAAATTCTCAAATTCCACCGGTGCCAACAAACCCCGCCATATTTCTTCCGTCACCAAACACTCCAAATATGTATCCTATACCTCAAATGAAATCTAATAGTATGGAATTCTCTACTCAAGTTCCACCATTTTCTACTCAAGTCCCACCATTTTCTACTCAAGTTGGTACTGAAAAAGAAGAAAGGGTTGTCGATAAAAAAAGATCTCGAGAGCAATTTACAAGGGAAGAGGATATACTACTTATCCAATCATGGCTCAATGTTTCAAAGGATCCAATTGTGGGAGTTGATCAAAAGGCTGAGAGTTTTTGGTTAAGAATTGCTGCTAGTTATAATCAATATCATGGGCAATTGCGGGAAAAGTTAGGGGGACAATTAAAATGTCGATGGCATAGAATAAATGGCATGGTTCAAAAATTTGTTAGGTGTTACAAAATTGCTCTTAAAGGAAAGAAAAGTGGGACATCCGAGACCGATGTCATGGCAGATGCACATGCTATTTTTGCTCAGGATTAAGGTACAACATTCAATCTTGAGTGTGCATGGCGATTGTTAAAAGATGAAGCTAAATGACGCATCGTCGAAGAATCGATTGGAAGTTCTGCAAAAATAACAAAGACTTATGCTAGTGGGGCATCATCAGAGAACCCAGATACAACTTCAAGTTATGAGTTTAACTCATCATCACCAATGGAGCGTCCAATGGGACAAAAAGCAGCAAAACGGAAGGGTAAGACATTAGAAATTCCAAATGCAACGCAAGATGCAAAGAATAAAAGAGCAATAACAATGGACAGACTTGCGCAAGCTAAGGAGGACGAGCTAGAATTAAGGGTAGTGCAAATGATGATGAAAGAAACTTCTACTATGAACGATAGTCAACGAGATATTCATGAAAAATTGTAATAAGATGAAAAAAATATGGAATGTAGTTAGTATCACTTATGTAAAATGGTCATTAGTACCACTTTAATTTATCAACACCTATGTAAAATGGTCATTAGTACCACTTTAATTTAAACTAGCCGTTATTCAAACTACCACTTTAATTTAAACTAGCCGTTATTCAAACTAGCCGTTATTCAAACTAGCCGTTATTCAAACCATTATATATACTACCACTTATGTCATTGTTCTCTCATTCTCATCTTATTCTTCTCATTTTTATCTCATTCTTTACTCACTAAATGGATTCAGACAATTCAGATAATTACGATCAAGAATTTTGGGAGTTGGTTGAAGAAGAATTTATGAACGACAGTGATGAAGAACAACAACTTCAGAATGAACGTCGATCTGGAAGTTCCTCTAGGCCAAAGAGAAGAACAACGGTAGATCGAGGTCGTGAAGAAGGGCACAATCGATTATTCAATGACTACTTCTCGGAAAACCCAATATACACAGATGTTCAATTCCGAAGAAGGTTCAGAATGCATAGGCATGTATTTCTTCGAGTTGTAGATTCCCTTGGAAATCATGATGAATATTTCCAAATGAGGGTCGATGCAACTGGTAAAATGGGTCTTTCACCATTGCAGAAATGTACATCTGCTATTCGTATGCTGGCGTATGGGTCTCCTGCTGACCTTGTAGACGAATATGTTCGAATCGGTGAAAACACTTCAATTGAGTGCTTAGAAAGATTTGTTAAGGGTGTCAATGTTGTATTTGGCGCTGAGTATTTGAGAAAGCCTAACAACACTGATCTTGAACATCTTTTACAAATGGGAGAGTCACGTGGCTTTCCAGGTATGTTGGGTTCCATCGATTGTATGCATTGGGTATGGAAAAATTGTCCTGTTGCATGGAAAGGACAATTTTGTCGAGGTGATCATGGTAAGCCCACAATCATGCTTGAAGCAGTGGCATCACAAGACTTATGGATTTGGCATGCTTTTTTTGGTATTGCAGGTTCAAACAATGACATTAATGTGCTGAACCAATCCAACATGTTTAACGATATTTTGGAAGGACGTGCTCCCAATGTGCAATATACAATCAATGGGACACCATATAATATGGGGTATTATTTAGCAGATGGTATATATCCCGAGTGGGCTACATTTGTCAAGACTATTTCAATGCCACAGGGAGAAAAGAAAAAATTATTTGCTCAACATCAAGAATCGGCTAGAAAAGATGTGGAGCGAGCATTTGGAGTGCTTCAATCTCGATTTGCAATTATACATGGCCCAGCGCGTTCCTGGCACATGGACACTCTCAAGCATACCATATATGCCTGCATCATATTGCACAACATGATTGTGGAAGACGAACGACATACATATGAAGGTAATTTTGATTACTCTTATGATAATATGGATATCAATAACTCAGTAACTGAAACATTTAGCGGTCCTCATCCAAATCTTGCAACAAGACTACAAAGAAGAGCAAGTATTCAAGAAAAACAAGTTCATCGTAAACTTCAACGAGATCTAGTCGAATATATTTGGGAACGTTTTGGACATGAAGATGATGAAATTTAAGTTTGATTAATTATGTGATGTTATTTATTTTTATTGTTTTTAATTATATATCATGTATTTGTGATTAACTTTAATTATCATTTTAAATTATAAGTTTAATTTAATTTTTTTTATTTTATATCAAATTTAATTTAAAACACTAAAATTATTATTTTAATTAATATAAAATTTAATATGAATAAAATATTAATATATAAAATAAAGTTGTGAGATCCAATCTGAGTTCTTCAGAGTTGCACCATTGGAGTGAAAAAGTAGTTGAGTTGCTTCAAGCTGACGTGGCTTAATAGGTCCCACAAAGAACCCAAAAATGGGTTCACGGTTGGAGATACTCTAAGATAAAGGAGCATAAAGTAAGTGACTTGGAAATAAAAGTTAATACAAGTAAAGTGTTAATAAAGGATGTTAGTAATCAAAGATAAAATATGGTTTGACCATTTTTTGGAGAACACTCAACCATCCATTCACAAGCATGAAAGTATGAACCTATACATCATTTATGAGAAGGGCTCCAACTTGAATAAAATCAACAAGTATGCCACTAGCTCTCACAAAATGGAAAATGAGAAAAATTTCATACATTACCATGAGGAATATGAGACTTACAATCTCACTTATAAAAATGTCTTTGTTTTCCTTGAGATAAATTTAGCGTTATGTTAAGCAATCGTAATTGGACTTATGTAGAAGTCACAACTATCTGAGATCGATTAATGATAATGTTTATGTTAATACATGCTAGAGAAATTATATGTAAATTATTCTCCTAAAGGCATGCCACAAAAAAAGGGGATGATCAAGCATAAAAGCTAGGAAGATGGTCCATTACTTCAATCCACACATCATGACACTTAATACAAACTTATGCATCAATCCAAAGTATCTTAAATGATCCATCAATTAGGAGATAGATTTAAAATGATGAAAGTTCATCAAGTACCAATTCATACATCATGAACAAGATGGACACATACCATCCAATTGATTAAAGGGAAAAGAAAGAGATGAAGAAGAGAGACACAAGAGAAGTCACATCCAAATTGGACCAAAAGTTTGATCAAGTCATAATCAAAATCAATCATCCATTTTGGTGGATTAGGGTTTTCACCCCATCAACACCCAAGATCCATTGAGTCTGATTAGACTTGAAGTCCAAACCATCATGATCCAAGGCCAATAGAAGTTCACAAGGGTCACACAAAATAAAATGCAATAAAATAAAATAAAAATGCTTCAAATGTATTTTTAAATGAATTCTAAAATAGAAATAAAATGGAAAATTCATAAAGTCCTTCAAAACACCAAATAAATGGCCAAGAAAACTATGGAAGATTGAAAATAAAATATAATAATTTTTCCAGAAATTTAAAATACAAAAAATTATTTTTAAACCAATTAAAAAAAGGAGAAAATAGAAAATTCATGAAAAATAGAAAATTAGTGAAATAAAATATGGAAAAATAAAAATCGGGTGAGGAAAAATAAAAGAGAATTTAAGAAACTATTTTGGGATTTTTTGGATAAAAAATGAAATTACTATGAATTTTTAATGAAAAAGTAATTAAAAATAAAAAATAAAATTAATTAAAATCTTAAAAAACACCGAGTGTTGGATCACACCTCATTAATTGACGTGGCAGATCCAACACTCCATATGTTAGAGAACACGATGGAACACGCTGCAAGCCAAACACATGATCCAATTTAAATCCAAACAATCAGAACATTTAGTTCCTACAACATGTCTAATCAAATTCAGACAACTTGAGAAAACTCCAGTCGTCTTCTCCGGTGAACTCTCACTGGAGTTTTATTGTTTGGTAAATTCAAGACACGAGACTACCACCATTGTGATCCTCTTCTCATCCTGAATTCAACCTTATGCTCCAAATTCATTTATATAAACTGAGCAAAGGGAATTTCAGAGAAGTTTCATAAATAAGCAAGCCACGAAAAACAAAATTTAATGATGAACACGATCAATCAACACCAGATAAGTTAGGAAAAAACATCAGAGAGTGAAGGACTATATTATGGTAACTTGTTTGAGTTCAAATGATGCTCAGAACTACCTTGTCCAGATGGTGGTCAGAAGTTTATGAAGCTCGATCTAGTTAGAGCACTTTTGAAGGTCTCAAAGCTTTGGAATTTTTGCAAAGGTTTCAGAGGATGCCGAAGGTGCTAATGAATCAAGAAATTGGATTGAAACAAGCTGAAACTCAAAACACGATAGTTGTAGTCTCTGGAAACATTTCAAGTTGCAACAGGGATTTCTTGACTCTCTAAAGCTTACAAATGAATGAATAAATTCCTATATTTATAGGGAATGTGATTAAATCCAAATACGTGTGAAATGATGCATAATTCATGCAAAATGAATTTGATCTGAGTGTGTGAAAAGTGTGAGTTAAAACTCATCAAATCTCAACCAAATGATGCATTTTAAGGGTCAATTAACTTTTGAGACTTGCTTAAACATGTTTACGTCCAAAACGCATGCTAATTTGGCTTGGAGTTGAGATCAGTGAAGTTCAAAACTCGGGCAATGGCAATCTCTTCAGTTACAAGTCACCATGTTCAACCCAATGGGGCACCCTACACATGAAGCTTTTTGATCTCATTCTTTTTGCACTGTGTTAACATCATGGCCAAGATTTAAATCTACCAAGAAATTTTGAATTTGGATGCTTGAGAACAAAGTTATGTCATGTTGAAGTTGGTATGAAAAACTGATCATATAACTTAGAAAAATTTGAGTGCTTCATGGTTGAAAATGACCTATAATGTCTCAATGAATTCCATGGCTTTCCAAGCATATTCTGACCTTGATCCTTGAAGAAACATTGTATAGGGAATCAAAAATGACATTGTGAAAAAAGAATTAGCCTCATATGTTAAAAATTGAAGAAGTTATGATCTTTGAAAGTTGGGGAAAAGTCACTTGAAAATAGGTCAAATTTCACTAAGTCCACAAATGACCTATAATGTATCCAAACTTTTGATGATCCTCCAATAATAATTGCCTCTTGTCATGTAAATAGAAGTTGTAGATGGTGTTTAGAAATAAGCATTCAAAAATGTTGAGAATTGAAGGAGTTGTGACCCTTGGAACTTTGACTATAAAATGTTGAGTTTTGGTCAAACCACTTAGAACAAGCTTGTGTACTTGGACTTTCCTTGCATTTCAAAGCACATGGGTGATCATATGTACTTAAAATAAGGTGTAGTTGATTGACTCTTGATTAAATTTCTAAAAGCTTGAAGTTTCTTGTTGAAGAAGGTATGGAAATAAACACATGAACCTTTGACTTTCTTTAAGAAGTAAGCCACAAAACTTTGAGATGTTTTGATTAAAAAGCCCTTACCTTACATAATAAACTTAAGGGAAAACAATACATATTTTTTGTGTGTTTTTATTAGTGGTTAGATAATCAATTAATCATATAAAGACAAAGGTAAAACAAACCAACAAAGAGGTGATTGGTGATCCCCGCAAGAAGCAAACCCAAAGATGGATAGGGGAAGGACCAAGATGTGATATTGTTTGTGTGAAATGATGCAAATGATATGTGGGGTATTAGGGTTAAAAATTAGGGTATGAAAGCCGCCCGTTGGCAGGTGGTCCTGACATAGTATGATATCCAGTATGTCACGCAGAAAGCCATCAAAGGTAGTGTAGTCTCTGACTATTTTGCACATCAACCCGTTGAGGATTACCAACCCATGAAGTTCGACTTCCCCGATGAGGATATCTTGTTCATAATAGAATGCAATATTCCTGGCCCTGAGGAAGAACCCGAACAAGGATCGTGATGGACTTTCATGTTCGACGGTGCTTCCAATGCGAATGGCCATGGGATAGGTACAATAGTTACTTCACCAACAAGATTTAGTCTTCCATTTACAGTAATATTATGCGTTGACTGCACTAACAATATGGCAGAATATGAGGCATGTATCTTCGGTATCGAAGAAACAATTGACTTAAGAATCAAAATACTTAAGGTATATGGAGACTCGGCTCTCGTTGTCAGTCAAGTCCGAGGAGATTAGGAAACCCGTGATCGCAAGTTGATTCCTTATAGAGAGAATGTCATGGAGTTGATTCCCTACTTTGATGAAACCATTTTCCATTATATCCCAAGGGAGGAAAATCAATTGGAAGATGCTCTTGCTACTTTAGTATCCATGATCAAGGTCAAATGGAAGAGTGAAGCTCCTTCTATCCATATTGAGCACCTGGATGAGCCTGCATACTTATTAGCAATCGAGGAAGAATCAGACGGCAAGCCTTGGTTCCATGATATTAAGATGTATATTGAAAAACAAGTGTATCCTGAGAATGCATCTATCATAGACAAGAAGGCTATGAGAAAGCTCTCATCTAGGTTCATCTTTAGTGGAGATGTACTTTATAAGCATGGTTATGATTCGGTCTTGCTCAGATGCGTGGATAGGCACAAAGCAAAACAAATTATAACAGATGTGCATGAAGGTTCCTTTGGAACACATTCTAGTGGGTATTTAATGTCTAAGAAGATCCTCATAACGGGATACTATTGGCTGACTATGGAAGTAGATTGTTTTCGTCATGTGCAGACTTGCCACAAGTACCAGATCTACACTGACATAATACATGTGCCTACGGTCCCTCTAAACGTCATTTCATCTCCCTGGCCTTTTGCAATATGGGGCATCGATGTGATCGGATGTATTGAACCAACTGTTTCTAATGGGCATTAGTTTATCTTGGTAGCCATACACTATTTCACCAAATGGGTAGAGGCTGCATCATATGCTAACATGACAAAACAAGTGGTTGTCCGCTTTTTGAAAAGAGAGATCATCTGCCATTATGGGATTCCTAATAAAATAATTACTGATAATGGTTTGAACCTCAATAACAAGATGATGAAATAACTGTGCAAGAACTTCAAAATTGAACATCATAACTTATCGTCATATCGTCCAAAGATGAATGGCGTTGTTGAGACAACAAACAAAAATATAAAGAAGATTGTTCAAAAAATTGTGAGGACATACAAGGATTGGCATGAAATGCTACCTTTTACTTTGCATGGTTATCGTACCATGATGCACACTTCGACATGGGAAACCCCTTTTTCATTGGTATATGGTATGGAGGCAGTACTTCCCATTGAGGTGGAGATTCCTTCCTTAAGGATTCTGACAGATATCGAGCTTGATGAGGCTGAATGGGTTCAGAAAAGGCTATATCAACTCAACCTTATTGAAGAGAAGTTCATGACTGCTTTGTGTCATGTTCAGTTATATCAGAAGAGGTTGAAGAAGGCATTCGACAAAAGGGTGTGTCCCCGGAATCTCCAAGCAAGAGACCTGATGCTAAGGAAGATCTTTCCAATTCACACAGATTCACAAGGCAAGTGGGCCCCTAATTATGAAGGACCATAAGTTTTGAGAAAGGTTTTTTCTAGAGAGGTCTTGATTCTCTCAATTATGGATGGTGAATACCTAGCATTACCTGTGAATGCAGACACATGAAAAAATGCTTCGCATAAAAAATAAACCCACTAAGTTGAAAACCCGAATGGGCGGCTTATGAAAAAATGGGCAATCTCGGTGGGCTACAAAAAGAAAGGCTCGGGCGAAAACTAGGGATATGATCAAAAGAATTGAAACCCGTTAAGTTGAAAACCCGAAAGGGTGGCTTAAGCAAAAAAAAGGGTATCCCGGTAGGCTAAAAACCCGAAAGGGAGACCTAGGAAAATTTTAGAGATTTGAAAGGAAATAGGCTACAGTCTGTCAAAAATCTGTAAATATTACTAGAATATAGCGACCCCGGATGGGAAAAATTGATTCAGCCACTCTTTTCAAAGGCAGTGTACAAGGAGGATGGAGGATATAAGGGTTATAGCAGAATCAAAACTCAATGGGAATCTGAGCTTTCCTCATTGCCATTTTATATTTTTGTTTTTTTCGTAATTACCTCTTTTAGGAATTGCTTCCACATGTAACTACCCATTTATGGGCGAACTTCTCATCAATAAAACTTTCGTTTACCAAAATGTGCTCCACATTTTTATTTTTGCTGCTTGTTTGTGAAATATGATTTTATTTTTTATAAATGATGCATTAGGAATTTTAGGGATAACAACGAAAGTATTTGAAAGAAAAACTTGAACTTACTTGAATTCTGAAATGACTGAAGGGCGGCCATAGTTTCCAATTACTGTTCATGGCACGCCTAACTCACATAAGCCATTGTAAGTATGGAGGTTTGTGATAATTGTCATCTTCTATGGGTACTTGTATCCAGTGTTGTACGAGGTCAGTTAGGGGAACTATAAGATCCATATCATCTTCGCTACCTCGCCAACAATGTTGAGACAACCAGGATGCCGGGAAGTCAAAACTTTTCCATTAAACACCAAGCCCAACCCCTGTTGGCACCTTTGCGAGTCCAACCATCTCACCTACCCAAAGCATGGCCATGCATCAACATCTTACATAAGAAATATTTCATTACATAACATTGCATCATAAAGAGCGTAGCATATTCCATCAAAATGAAGCATTACGCCATCTAAAATAAACATGCATAACTATATGAAAGTCTTTCTCGAAAGCATAAAAGAATCCTTCGTGGATACATTCTTCCTCCCCATTTGAGAACTTTATCATTAAACTCTTGAGTGGTATTCCCGCCAGGTTTCCCCGAAATATATTTCCTTCATGTTTCCTTTTGCAAGTACCTTTGAAATCTTCCACCAGTCACTTACCTTTTGCAAGTCCCTTCGCCAACAGTGTTGAGACAGCCAGGATGCCGGGAAGTCAAAACTTTTCCATTAAACACCAAGCCCAACCCCTGTTGGCACCTTTGCGAGTCCAACCATCTCACCTACCCAAAGCCTGGCCATGCATCAACATCTTACATAAGAAATATTTCATTACATAACATTGCATCATAAAGAGCGTAGCATATTCCATCAAAATGAAGCATTACGCCATCTAAAATAAACATGCATAACTATATGAAAGTCTTTCTCGAAAGCATAAAAGAATCCTTCGTGGATACATTCTTCCTCCCCATTTGAGAACTTTATCATTAAACTCTTGAGTGGTATTCCCACCAGGTTTCCCCGAAATATATTTCCTTCATGTTTCCTTTTGCAAGTACCTTTGAAATCTTCCACCAGTCACTTACCTTTTGTAAGTCCCTTCGGCATTGTGCCAACTCTCCTTGCCTTTCGTATGGAGAAGATTATTTAGATAACTTACCTTTTATGAGTTTATTTTGTTGCTTTGTGGATGAAATCACATCTCCCCATTGTTTCCTTTTGTACGAGAAGGGTACCCCTATCATACCTTTGCTTCCCGTTTGTTTAAACACTTTATGTAGGTTTGGTGAGTCCAAGGGTTCAAGTAACCATTATTTGAAAAAATTAATCCCCGCCGTTGTGCCTGAGGGACAATATGAGGTTTTTGTGCCTATTACAAAGTTCTCCGTCTATCAGAGTGTGCCAAAGCCCATATTTATCTAGAAAATCCCTTAAGTCTAGGTTTTACCTAGCAGGTTCTGTCTAACTCTTTGTTTTCATTTTTCAAGTGTTTGCTACCTTTTGTCAATCACTTACCTTTGGTAAGTATTCCCTTCCCTTTTACACTCCCTTCTTGCTTACCTTTCGTGAGTCCCCTTTGTGCCTTTTGCATAAATACTGTCATCCCCAGCTGCTTCCCTTTCGTAAGTCCCCTCATCCTTTTGCTTGAGAATTTCTTTTCCCAAAAATGCTTACCTTTTATAAGTATCCTTTGCCTTTTGCATTAGAAATCTTCTCTTATTAAGGAGCCGTTGCTACCTTTTGTATGAGATAACCATCCTTTCCATCTTTCTTCTTAACCTTTCATTAAGAAGTTTCTCATTAACTTTCGTATGAGAAATCCCATCCATATTTCTTCTTAAACCTTTTGTTGAGAAGTTTCTCATTTTCCTTTTGCATGAGAAATCATGTCCATATTCATGTGCCTTCTTAACCTTTCGTTGAGAAGTTTCTCATTACCTTTCATATGAGAAATCCCTTCTAGCTTTCTTCTTAACCTTTTGTTAAGAAGTTCTCACTACCTTTTGGGTGAGAGGCTCCAACAGACATTGTGTCTAAGAGATCTCATTACCATTTGTACGAGAATCTCATTCCCATTTTATTCTTAACCTTTGTTTAAGGAGTTCCCACCACCTTTTGTGTGAGAAATTCAACCATTTTTTCTTCTTAACCTTTTGTTAGGGAGTTCTCATCACCTTTTGTGTGAGAAATCTATCCATCCTTTTTTTAACTATATTTGGAAGTTCCCCTTTCTCTTTCTAAGGAGATGTTGCTACCTGTTATATGAGAAGGTCATTTCTCAGTTGAGTTAATCGCCTTTTGCAAGACATCTCTTTGCCTTTTGCAGGATATCTCATTTCAGTTTATATCCTCTGGTACTTGCATTTTGCAAACACATGACTCTCTTACCTTTGTGGAATCCTGCGGGAGTACTTCGATCAACGGTTACATGCCAAAACTGGTTAGTGGAGGCAAGAAAAGCATGAAAAAAGGAAAAAGAGAAGAAAAGAATGAGAAAGACAGAAAAAAGACCAGTCATACACTTCATACATAATATATTGCATACTTCATGCATGTCTTTACGAAACATCCCTTTGTACAGCCGAGCCATCTCCCCACTGACACTTCAGGTAATCCCTAACTGATAACCATATACAAAAAAAACGTCATCTATTGAACAATTTCCCATTAATTCCCTTACCTTACATTTCATTCGATTTCGCTTTACAATCCATGATTCTACTTCACATTTCATTTTGTTTTCAATCTTTATTCTGAAAATCTTTTATTCCATATCTTGCTTCAGAGCAACATTGAAATAAATCGAAGAAGTTACCCTTCGTGTTCGACATAGAATGTTGTTCAAAACCATAAATGCCATAAATATGTTCCGGGAGATTTTCAAGTTTGATCCCTTAAGTATTAATAGAAACTTGTATTAGTTTACCAAATTTCATAGTAAATAAATTGGCACGCCCGGTGGGACTCTTTTTGTGTGTGTTTTTACTTTGCATTTTTGAAAATTTATAATTCTTCATTCCATTAACTTCTCATTCTCTGAGTGTGAGTGTGCATGAGATTAAGGTGTGGTAAAATAACAAAAAGTGAAGTCAGTAGAATAACCACTCATAGAAATAACAATGGAGAACAACCTACTAGTAATGTTGGAACGAGCTCGATTTCTGCACCAATAACGGAGATCATTCCTTTGATTTCTAGTACTACGGTAATACCGTCTACGATAGTTGCACTGATGACTTTACCTGAAGGGACGGTTTTGTCTCTACATCGCCAGAGTTACCCAGTGACTCCTAGACCGTTCGTGGCGTTTGATTTCAGGCCTTTTTCCATAAATTTCCCAATGTCCATGCCAGGGCGTGAACAATATTATGTAATGCCAACAACAATGATGGCTAGTTTACTTAATAACCCATCAACATTTACCGACAGTGTTGCAAATGCATATTCACCAATCATAGCGTCTGGTTCATCCATAAGCAACCATGGTCGAACTATGTAACCCTATATGGGAATGGGATTTGGGTCTCAGGAAATGCCTGCCTTGACAACAAATTTTGTCATGGCAATATGGCAAAGATGGATGAGAGTAACCATGACATGGTAAATACTTGAACACATCAGATGAGTGCGATATTCAATCCATTGATTCAAAACATGAATCAGAGTTACCAACAGTTGGCCACGCAAATGACTAAAATTACTGATTATTTGGGCGCTCCCCCAATGAAGGTTTGACATATGGTTCAATCCTAAGTCGTTAGACAAGTTCGAAACGAGGGGTTTATTTTGGAGGAAAACACTGTGAACCAGGGACAACAAGTGCTTTCTGTCATACCCAAAACATTTCCCTCCCCCTTTCGCTTTTCATCTAACCTATAAATTGAGATTCATCTATACTCACCCCTGCCTCATTCATTCATGATTCACGCTTGCTAACAAGCATCATAGATTCAAGGTTTATGGTTGATGAAAATCAGAGTTTTGCTTGAAGATCGTGGTATTACTCATCATGTGGGGTAAAACCCTAATTTCTTGATTCTCTGGCACCTTGACTCTTGAAGCCTACACCATGGTGTTCATAGGGGCATCCCAATCCTAATTCTTGACTATGATCCTATAGGATCTTGTGTTTCACTTTGTGACTTTTTGACTTGACTTCTAAACCCTAATTATGGGCCATTGGCTTGAGATGTTGCTTGTGGAACTTTGTGCTGTGTTTGAAACCCTAATAAGGGATAATTGGTGCTTGAGTTCCATGTTGGTTGACCTTTGGATTTGGGATTCCTCAAGAGCCTAGTTGCTAGATGCCTAAGGTCTTGGAGGTTGCATCTTGGTGTCCATTTCACACCAAACCCTTATTCTTGATCAGGGAGTTTCATGAATCTTGTGACTTGCATTAAGGTGTTGGAAACCCTAGTGTGGCTCAGAGCATTGGTGCATTGCTTATGTTGATTACTCAATTGGTTTAAGGCTTTTAGTTATGGCTTGGCACGACCTTTGACCTAGCTAAACCCTAGTTCATGGTGTCATACAATTGGTATAAAATATGCTTGCATTCATGTTCCATTCAAGTTCCATTCATTTATTGTATGTTTTCATGGTCTCATTTGATCCAAGTCTTATTTCATTCACATTTCATCCATTGGTTTCATGGTTTCATTAAAGTGTCAAGATTCATTCATGCTCTGATTTAAAGTCCCATTGATACAAGTTCATTATCCATATGATAAATTCATTCCATGATCCATTAATTTCATTTCATTCATTCATCCAAAAGTGAATTTAAAGCATTTGTTTCAAGTTTATCTCGTATTCAACTTAGAAGAAAATGACCATTTAAATTCAATTTTTTTCATTGCTCCATTAAGAACATTTTTCACTAAGAGCCATTTCATTCATAAAATTCATTGATTACTGTCCATACATGTTCCATTGGAAAATTACAAAGAAAAATACATTTTTGCATAAGTTGACTTTTGGTTAACTGTTGACTTTTTGATCAACCAGTTGACCAAAATCAGCTAACCCACTTTTTATCCCATAAAACCCTAATGTACATTGCATCTCCATTATTTCATATGATTACATCATTAACTTGATTCATATACAAGAAACTTCATTTGGTGCTTAAGTTGGTTTTTGGTTACACTTTGAAACTTTGCCATGCCTTGCCTTGCCTTGCAACCATGTTCAATCCAAGCCAATGGCCCTACACTTGACATAAAATCAACATTCATAAGTAACCATTACAACACATTAACATGAATCATAACATTTTAATTCATCCAACCATAACAAGCCATAGTTCATTTAAAGCATCAACATACCACACCAAGCCAAGCAAATCATTATGGCACAAAAATAACAAGACCTAGCTTACCAATCCAATGCATCATCATAAACAATTCCAAGCCAAGGCATTTTCGCAACATACATACACATACATGTTATCACAAGCATAACTTCATACCAAACACTTTCCAAACCAACTGAACAAAGCAAATTAGCAAACCATAGCCATGACAAACTCAACTCAAGAATGTAACAACATGCCAAAACAATCCACTCATCAAACATCACTAACATATTTTCATCCAAAATATCTAGTCATATGCAAGCAACTCACATTCACAACAATCCAACTAGCATGGGTCAACACTATCATTCATATTAAAAACCAATATCAAACATTCAAGACACCAAAGCCATAACATGACTTAATTTCAATTCATATCATAGACCCACATAATGACTAGTATTTCATTCTAACCATACATTCTAGCAGCATAACTGTCACAGCAGAAAATTCTTATCATCTATTCAAAGCATTCATTTAGCAGCATCATTAACACGTTAAATTGCAAAGCATACAACTAGCAGCCCTGAGTCAGACCTAACATAACCAATTTATGATTCACTAACTGTTATAATATTCATTCTCAATAGTATGCCAAGTGCATTATTAGAATACCAACTGTAGATATGTATTAGCAAGTTCTAACAAAATACATCATCATAAGTTCATAACTAACAAATTCATGTAACATAACATCAACATCCACTAACCAAAAAGTTAACAGAAACTCCCCTAACTACTAACATTTAATAGTTCATATCTAACTGATAATAGAATTGCTCAATTAACTCTAACTAACTCTCACACTATCCTAAGTCTAACAGGGTTAACTAACCCCAAACTGAATTTGCACTTAATAAGAGTTAAGAGAGCTAACTCTTTTAATCTCCACCATCCCTATAAAATCTCACCATCACCTTCATTCGTCGGATTCATATTCATTCATCATTATCACTCTTCAAACCATTAATCAAATTCACAACTTCAATTCATTCATCATCCAATCAAACTCTCAATCCATAATCTTCACTCTCACCACAACAAATGAAAAAAGCAACGCAATAATAGCATAAGCGTTCAAGAAGAAGGGGAAAACGAGGAAGAAGAAAATAGAAGAAGAAAGAAATCAAGAGACGAGTGAAGGAGAATAATGATCCAAAACGCAGCGGAAATTAAAAATTTATCCTTTAGTGATCCTTACGAATGGGCATGATCAGTGATATAATTGTTACCTCTTGTGGCGATTGAAACCTTTGATGCAGATCTAAGGAGCGGTCATAAACGTTGAATGGTGACAACACCTCAACTCAGTCCACACAAACGGATTCCTTCAATCTCAGTGCAAGCTGCTACGAAAAAAGGCTTTGAGTGAGTGAGAAAGAGAGAGAGAGAGAGAGAGAGAGAGAGAGAGAGAGAGAGAGAGGGAGAGAGAGAGAGAGAGAGAGAGAGAAATGAAATTTTCATTTGAACAAATGCTTCTGCACAAGGGTTCTATTTATAGAACCACTTGTGTGGGCGGTAAGCTAAAAAGCCCACTTAAGTGTATGTGGCTCATATCTTATGATATACCAAAATCACTTAAGCGCGTGGTACCTTACCATATTTCATATTCTACTTAAGTGCACCATACCTTACGATGTTCTACAATTCACTTAAGTGCACCGTACCTTACGGTGTTCCTTATTTACTCTATCTCTCATCAATCCGTCCTTTTGTTTGTGACCCTGTAGGTTTTCGCGGCATTGACAATTATATTAAATTACGTATTTAATATAATAAATAGTGATCGTTATCTAGCAACACATCACTGCTACCCAAGACACGAAAATGTCATGTGATTTGACAAATCCTTTTATGATAATGCTTGTGCATACTGTAAGACCCCAATTTTGGGCCCTAAGATCCCTCATGGCCCATATCCTTCATATCATAACCTCAAGGATCAATGCATGCCTTTGCTTTCCCCTTAGTGGATAGATTGCCTTGTGGGTTGTTTCTTGATCACCAAGCATACTTTGCATTTGTATATCTTTGCCTTTCATGTGTTTATCATTCAAAAAGTACAAAAATATTGTCAGTCTAACCTTGTTGCTTGCAGTGGAAGCAATCATCAGCAATTAGGTCAAAATCAGTCATTGGTCAGTCAAAGCAATGGATGGTGGCCATTCTTGCAGAATTTGGGCACCATGATCAATAATCAAAAGTTCATACAACTTGAGACATCACTTGAAGTCAAGTTCTCAAGGAATTAGGGTTTGGAATTCCTCAAAAGAAGATCAATCAGTCCAAAACCCTAGAAAAAGTCAAACTTGGTCAACTGTTGATTTAATCAAGATTTGATGGATAGAATTGATTTGAAGGAGTTCATTCATGCTTGTATAAGCCTCATCTATCATGTCAAACCTCATCATGGAAGAAAATCAAGTCAAATCAGAAATTTTCCAGAAATAGAAAGTGGACCTGTAATTTCAACTGCCAAAAATGGAAACTTCTTGATCTTAAACTTACATCATGATACAAGCTCCAAATGAATTTTTGCCCAACATGAAAGTTGAAGATCTTGTCTTCCCATTTTCAAAAAGTCCAAGAACTCTCAAATCCCATGTGTGGTTGTCAAGATATGATCAAATCATTTTCACCAATTTTTGAACTTCAACAAGCCATAACTCTCAAACCATAAGGCCAAATTTGGTGGGGTTTTTTCCTACACACCACATTTTTCATCCTCTTTCCAAAAATATAAATTTCATGACCTAAAACCTCACCATTCAAAATGGCATTTTTGGACCTTTCTCATTTAAATTCAAAGTTTGACCAAACTTTGACTTTTTGAGTTTTTGACTTTTTCTTGATTTGGTCAATTGGGAAATGTTCCATATCACACTTGTGACTTGTTCCAATCCCAAAACCATCATCATACCACCATTTTCCCATCATTTTGAATCAAAATGCAAATTTGGCAATTTGGCAAAAGAAGCTTCACAAAAGTAAAAATCAGTACAGCATTTTCTTGTACAACCAAAACAGCAAATATGTTGTCCTTTTTGCAGCCTGTAGCAGGCCCAATTCGCAGCAGCACACACCCTCCATTTCACTTGTTCCTCAATTAGCAAAAATGCAAAATGCTCCATTTTGACAAAACCTGATTAGTACATGATTTAGCAAGGCTAAACAGAGAATATAAGGATCATTCTGAGCATTTGGCAACCCTAGTTCTGCAGCCTACCACACAGAAAATACACATTCTCCTCTCTCTTGCATTTTTTCATTTTGGCTCGAATTGGACAAATCATCAAAGCACCCAAGAAACCTGTGATTCTTTCCTCACCTAGACAGCATATTGAGTTCATTTCCACCATCAAAATCGTGCTGGAAGTTCCTTTTCTCCACTGTTCCATTCAAGCTTTCATCAATGGCAGAGCTAGATTGGAGCAAAGTTAAGCACTCTTGAGATAAGCCATCTTCACCATTCACCACTTGGAGTCCAAATCATCATCTGTTCGAGCTTGCCTTGGCCAAATAGTAGCTGCATCTTGAATTTCTTCAAAACCAAGTAAATGTTTGAATCTCTTTTTTTCACCAAATCATGATATGTTTCTGTTAGTTCTTTGTATCCTCATGTCATTGCAACTTGAGTCACGCTGAATGATGGACTATGCTGTTTTAAATCTTGATTTTCATTTTGTGCACAAATGTGTTTTCTCTCGAGTTGGTTTAGCCATGATGAATTAGAGGAAATGGATGCTATATTCATGTTGGGTATGACTTGATGATGCTATTGTTTTACTTAATTTGGATTTCTGGACCTTTCAAATTTTCAAGTTGCAAGATGATGATGAATATATGCTGTCCATGTTGAACATTACCCTGTCCAGAAATGTGTTCGATTAAGCTTTGTTGTGTTGAATGGTTGATGTTAGATGATGATGGTTTCATATGCCCTGCTTGGTTGGTGATGCTAGATGTGTTTTGTTCATATTTTTGTTCGAGTGCATGCTGAACCCTGCTGCTGTTATGCTTGAACCCAAAAAACCATATGTTTTGTGCTATATCCTGTTGGTTGCTTGCTGTTGTGTATGATGAAACATGATGATGAATACCATTGCTACATATGCCCTGCTGATGGAAAACTTCAAACTTGCTCATAAAATACCATGCTGTTGTGTGTTTAATGTTTGGACTTGCTTGGATGTTGATTGCATATGTATGAAAATACCAATGCCATGCTGTTAAACCTCAACTGTCCAGTATTTTCTTCCTGCTGTTGGTCTGTTGGTGCATGAGTCGTGCTCATGTGATTTGCCAAATGCTTGCTGCTATGCTGATTGGTCATACTGTAGAATGATACATAAATCCTGTTGCTACACATTGCCAAATGCTATGCTGCTATGTGCTGTTGTTTTGTTTTGTTTGATTTGGTGATGGACATTGGATGATGAATATGCCAATGCTGCTGTTTGAAACTTCCTGAACCTTGCTCATAAAATCAACATGTTGGTATTTGTTGTGTTTGGTCATGAATATTGGTTTGTTGTATGATCAATGTTTTGCATGCTGCTGCTTATTTGATGATGAACTTGGTTTGATAATTACATGATGATGATACCCTACTGCTGCCACCAAACGCATAAACCTCAATCCTTTTCCAGATTCTTGTTGATTGCTGTTGTTTGTTTTTGATCACATGAACCTACTGTGCTATGCTATGCTGCTATATGCGGTTGTTTGTTTTGCTATAGTTTGGTCGAATGAATATGATGATGAATGAATTATACTGCTGTCCAAACTTATGCCCTGTACAGAATTTTTTTTCTCATGATTTTGTTGGTTTGCTGTTAGTTAATATTGCTTAATGATGACATTTGTTTCCTTGCCATGTTTGATGCTGTTTGTTGGTTGTTGTTCATGAGCATGAGTTTGAAGTTTGCCTTGGCTGCATAAAATCCTAGGGTTTCTAGAACAGAAAACATGAACAATGGATTGGCCGAGCTACTGTTCTATTGGCTAGTGGCCAATCAGAACATTTCATCACCTTTGCCTTATGCTGTGCGTTTCAATTAGTGAGTTGCCAAATGACAAAATTGCCATCCGTTGACTTGGTTGACCCCATATGCCATGCTTTTGTTCATTGCTTGCTACATTATTTCACTCAACTTCATAAATTATTTTCTCATTCACATTTCATCCAAAAATCTTGAATTTTTTTCCTCATGATCATGAATGTGTCCTTCATTTAATTGTGATTTTTAATGAATTTTTCAGTGGTTGGATTTTTTTATGGTAATTATTTTCTTCACATGTATGCCAAAATGATACATTGTGCCATTCCCTTTGTGAAATTCTCATGTTATATCCAATGAGCTTGAAATTTTTTGTGGTGAAACTAGACACATTGATCTTCATTTCCATATAGAGTTTGTGCATTTATCATTTGTGGATTGAGAATTATGAATTTTTGAAGTTGTGTATTGCATTTGGTGCTATACCATGATCATGCATTTTCACATTTTTTGTTCACACACTTCCCTACATCCAAATGACTCCAAATTTTGCATGAATGATCCTTTACATGTCTAGTTGGTGTATGAATTTTCTTGGAATTAATCTTGCTGTTTTCCATTTGATTGAGAATTTTCTTCCATACTTGGTCATTTGTTGACTTTTTGTGCTATGCCTTGCCAAATCTTTTGTGAAATTCTCAAATCTTATTGTATGACCATGAAATTTCATATGTGATAACTAGACATCTCAAGCTTTGCAATGGTGTTAATCTCATTCATGTCTCTTCTGTTTTCAAATTGATATGATTTTTTGAAGTTGACCCATGCTTGTTGACTTTCACCATGCTTACTTGAATTTGTTTTGACTTCATGATTTTTGTTGACTGCCTTCCTCTCATCCAAATGCCATGAAATTTTACATGTATACCATGTTAGATGTTAGGATTGAGTGTGATTTATTTCATGATTTTTGAGATTGTTTGAGTTGACTTTTGAATGAAGTCTTTGCTGTTGACTTTTGTATGCTTCTCTTGCCATGCTTTGCATCCTTTTGCATATGAAATGACCATGATGCATGATATAATTATGATTCCAATTGAGAATGCTTCTTGAATGTTTAAACTTGGCTTGGGTTGACTTTTCATTGCTGCCTTGATTTTTTTCTTTCACCTTTGACCCTAGGCTAGTCCTAGTGGTCTTCTAAGCTTATGTTGAGTTCATCTGTTTCAGGTTGAGCACCAATGCCCCAAAGACCTTTCAATTTTGATTGAGTTGGTTTGTTTATCATGTGCTAACAATTTGTTTTGTAGGTGACTCATATTCTTGAGTCCTTGTGCCTTGCACAATTGGTCCCCTCTGTGGTTGACTATTGGGTTATTTCCTTTTGATTTTGACTGTTGATCTTGTTTACTAATAAGTTTGACTTTTTCAGGTACTTTAGTTGCTTAAGTTCTTTGAACTTGATTGCTTGCTTTGCTTTTTAGCATTTGCTTTGAGGTATAAACATTTCTTCTTCATGTAGTCTGGAGACCCGGTCTGTTATTTGACCGGGCAAACTGTCTGAAGTCCTCCTTAAGAGGCAATGTCTGTGTTTGTTTATATTTGTCCTAAGCAGGAAAAGTCCTTCAAGTAAGGCAATTGGTGGAAGGTAGGGATAAGCAATCTATCCCCCACTATTCAGTGTGTCCTCTCTTTGCTCCCATTACATGGTTGAAGCATTGAGATAAATACCCAAGATCTAATCGAGTCAATAATGTGGAGAGAGTTCCTACTTTCTGAACTCCCACACTTTCTTTGATGCTCTCTCTGATTTGAGATAGAAGCAATGAGGCACACCCCTCATCTCCTTTTCATCTGCTTCACCTGAGCCCTTCAATGGCCAGGTTAAGAGCGACTCTTACCTATTACAGTGGACTTTTAAAGTCAAACCCTCTTGTGTGAGCCCCCATTGTTTGGCTATAGAGTGTGCTGTTTGATATTCATTGATTGATTGATTGCTTCATGTGCACTTGTTTGCCAGTATGCTATGCATTTATCATCATCATCAATTGCCATTAATGCATGATCATCTCATTTGCTTTCTGTGATGCTATCATTGTTGGTTGCCCATTGAGGACAATTGTAAGTCCATCTCTTTTGGCATTTGCTCCTGTGATATGGAAGGATAGAGTGTAAGACCTCATTGGTCACTCATATCTTCTGTTATCTGTGTGTATGTGAGGATACAGTTATAAGTCCCTGTAAGTTGGCATCTGTTATCCTGTGATCATAATTTGATCTGTTTGGTTGTGTATGTGAGGATACAGTTATAAGTCCCTGTAAGTTGGCATCCGTTATCCTGTGATCATAATTTGATCTGTTTGGTTGTGTATGTGAGGATACAGTTATAAGTCCCTGTAAGTTGGCATCCGTTATCCTGTGATCATAATTTGATCTGTTTGGTTTTGTATGTGAGGATACAGTTATAAGTCCCTGTAAGTTGGCATCTGTTATCCTGTGATCATAATTTGATCTGTTTGATATGTATGTGAGGTTGCAGTTATAAGTCCCTGTAAGTTGGCATCTGCTTTCCTGTGATCATAAATTGTTTTATCTGTTTGTATGAGAGGTTGCAATTATAAGTCCCTGTAAGTTGGCATTTGCATCCCTGTGATCATATTGTTGCTTCTGTTCTTGTATGTGAGGATCCATTATAAGTCCCTGTGATGTGGCATTGGATTTCCTAGGACCATACTGTGGAGTTAACCTAAGTCCAGATAGATTGGCAGTTGACTTCCATAGTTCATCTTTGTTTTTCTTTTGAGGAGATTAGTGTAAGACCATTGAGTGGCATCTGATATCCTATTTCTGTTTTAGGAGACTGGTGTAAATCCATTTATTGGTATCCGGTATCCGCTTTTATTTCTTTGCCTGTGGAGATTAGTGTAAGCCCATTGAGTGGCATCTGATATCCCATTCTGTTTTAGGAGATTGGTATAAGACCATTGATTGGCATCCGATATCCGCTTTTGCTTGCTTTGCTTGTTTGTTATTATTAATTGCTATTCCAAAGGACACACTTGAATCATCTGCTATATGATTTCAAGAAGTGAACCTTCTAAGAAGTTTTACTATCCATCCTCATCCATTCATCATTCATTATGTCCTAGACTTTTTCACACTTTATCTTTCAAACTTGACATAAGTGTTGTGCAAACATCTTCATGTTTTTCTAACTAAAAACCTGGACTCAAGTCCTTGACTTTTCTTCAAAACTCCATTTCATAATACTTATTTGAATTGATCTTAATCATACCTTGACTCCATTTTCATAATCATAATCAGTAACTCCACTCATTCACTTGTTTTGGCTTTGTCCATTAATCTTTTCATACATGAGCTATAGGTTTGATTTATCTTAGTGGTTGATGTTAATCTCACCTTCTGTCTTTAGTGATTGAATTGTAAGCCTTCCTTGCCTATTATAGGGTTAACCCCTCCCTGGCAAGTTGAAGCTGTTCTCACATGGTGGACGTTGTTGTTTGTATAAGGTTGAGTTTTCTCCCGTGGATAACGTAAGACCTAGGGTTTGTGTTTAAAATTGAACCTAACCCACTTTTGGAAATCTTTTAGCCGAACTACGGCGTTCTGATCCTTACCTTTGATGGAAGGTACGTAGGCAACGGGTTCATCCGTTCGAACCCAATAACAAATAAAAATGTACATTCTTTTCTCATCATCCCAATCATGTTTGCACAATCTTTTTGTCATAACAAATAATAATTTAGCATAACAAGTGTGAAAAGGGCTCCCTAGGAGTACCTAGGACGTAGTGGGTGCCTAACACCTTCCCATTGCGTAATTTACCCCTTACCCAGAATCTCTGATCTTTTTATTAGTTTTCTACGTGTAAAACTTCTTAGGCTTTTGTTCGCTTTTTAGCCAGTCCTTTGGATAAATAAAAGTGCGGTGGCGACTCGAAATTTTCAATGTATCTCTTAGCTTATGATTTAATCGATAGATCATATAGCGACGAATACACCGCTACACATACAATTACCCTTTTGCCCTTATTTCTATATTGAATACAAGGCATAGACTGTGTCATCCTTGTCCAGTTCAATATTGGGCTCGTAGACATTTATCATGTTATGTAGGATGGGAAAATTCCATCTAGGTCACTCATTTCCCTCAACATGCTTCGTGGAGTATCTATCAACTGTCTTTATGGTCATCCAGTTGCGGACAATGTTTGATCAATAATAAGGCACTTGACTCTACATCTAGGGTCCATAGTGGTTTCAGGTCGAAGGGTGGTATACACCATTATCACCATGAGAATAACTTATGACACTTTGCATAACATTCTATATAGTATTCTCATAGCGGGTCAATCTAGTATAAATATTACTCTTAATATTCATACCTAAGTTTAAGACTTGATAACTCCTTATTCATGATCCATGAGATGTGATCATCAGTCTATATACATAATAGTCTTAATGCTTTAATGTTAACCCACTTCACAACAAAGCTATACTACGAATACTTTAAGAATAATGTCCTTATGTTTAATGGGATCTCATGATCAAGTCACACTTGATACATTAAACGGACTAGCTATTCCAGGGACTTTATTAAACAAACATAATAAAGAAAAAATCCTTTTATTATTAATAAAATATTCGATATAAGTACCAAAAGTATTGGCCTCTAGGGTTTACACTAACAATCTCCCACTAGCACTAGAGCCAATCAGTCATACCCCTAATGCCCATAGATCTAGTATGACCATCGTGCTTCTGCTGCGCAAGAGGCTTTATCAGTGGGTCAGCAATATTGTCAAGTGTAGGTACTCTGTATATTTTCACATCTTCTCTATCTATTATCTCTCGAATGAGGTGATAATGCCTAAGTATGTGTTTGGATCTTTGGTGAGATCTAGGCTCCTTAGCTTGTGCAATTGCACCATTGTTATTACAATAGAGATCAATGGGATACACAATGCTAGGAACTATGCCAAGTTCACTAATGAACTTTTTGATCCAAACAACTTCCTTTGCTACACTTGAGGCAACAATATACTCGGCCTCAATTGTAGAATCATCAACTATATCTTGCTTTGAACTTTTCCAGCTCACAGCGCCACCGTTTAAGCAAAACACATAACCAGATTGCGGTCTAAAGTCATCCTTATTTGTCTGGAAGCTAGCATCGGTGTATCTAATTACAATAAGCTCTTCCTGACCTCCATATATCAAGAATGAGTCCTTAGTCCTTCTCAAATACTTAAGGATATTCTTGACAGCTACCCAATGAGCATCACCGGGATCAGATTGGTACCTACTCGTTGCACTTAAAGCATACGAGACATCTGGTCGAGTACATAACATGTCATGCATGATAGATCCTATTGTAGATGTATATGGAATCTTATTCATGCGATCCCTTTATTCCTTAGTTGAAGGGGATTGTGTTTTTGATAGACACATGCCATGTTGCATAGGTATGAATCCTTTCTTGGAATCATGCATATTAAAGCGTCTTAGCACTTTGTCTATGTACGTACTCTGACTTAGGCCAAACAATTTTTGTGATCTATCTTTATAGATCCTGATTCCTAATATATAGGCTGCTTCACCTAGGTCCTTCATAGAAAATCATTTCCCAAACCAAGACTTTACTTGTTGCAGGGTAGGGATATCGTTTCTAATGAGTAATATGTCATCTACATATAATACCAGGAAGACGATCATGCTCCCACTAACCTTCTTGTAGACACAAGTCTCATCTTCATTCTTGATGAATCCATATTGTTTTACTGTTTCATCAAAACGAAGATTCCAGCTTCTGGAAGCTTGCTTTAATCCATAGATTGATCTTTGTAACTTATATATCTTTTGGGCTTCTTCTGGTATGTCAAATCCTTCAGGCTGTGTCATGTACACAACCTCAAGAAGATTCCCATTAAGGAAAGCAGTTTTGATATCCATCTTCCATATTTCATAATCCTGATATGCAGCGAAAGCAAGTAAAATCCGAACAGATTTAAGCATTGCAACTAGTGAAAAGGTTTCATCATAGTCAACTTCATTAATTTGTTTATATTCTTTTGCAACCAGTCTTGCCTTATAGGTGTGTACCTTACCATCCATGTCAGTCTTCTTTTTGAAGACCCACTTGCTTCCTATAGGGTTAACTTCTACGTGAGGCTCTACCAAGATCCAAACCTAGTTTGTGTACATTGAATCCATTTCAGATTTCATGGCTTCTAGCCACTTCTCAGACTCGGGACCAGTTATAGCCTCTTGGTAGGTCACAGGCTCATCTTGATCCATAAGTAATACATCACCTTGATCAGTTATGAGATATCCATATCTCTCAGGTAGGTGACGTATCCTGCTTGACCTACACTAGTCTTGTTCTACTTGAGCAGGTTGCTCTTCCACAACTACTTGTGTTTCCTGCTCTAATTCCTCCATAAGTGTATCAATGCTTTGTGATTCTTGAATTTCTTCAAACTCTACTTTCCTACCCCTTATTCCTTTGGAAATAAAATCCTTTTCTAGGAAAACTCTAGTTCGAGCGACAAACACTTTTCCCTCATAAGGATTGTAGAAGTAATACCCTATTGTTTCTTTAGGATATCCCATAAATAAGCATTTGTCAGATTTAGGCTCAAGCTTAGCTGAAATTTGTCGTTTCACATAAACTTCGCAACCCCAAATCTTCATGTAAGACATACGTGGTTTCTTACCACTCCATATCTCATATGGTGTCTTCTCAACCTTTTTGGATGGAACACGATTAAGTCTGTAAGCTGTTGTCAATAGTGCATGTCCCCAAAAGGAGTTTGGAAGATCGACGTGACTCATCATGGATTAGACCATTTCTAACAAGGTTCAATTTCTTCTCTCAGATACACCATTCCATTGGGGTGTTCCCGAAAGAGTGAGTTGGGATATGATCCCACACTCTTTCAGATGGTCATCAAACTCTAGGCTTAAATACTCACCACCTCGATCTGATCGAAGAGTTTTAATATTCTTACCTAGTTGGTTTTATACTTCATTCTTGAATTCCTTGAACTTTTCAAAGGACTCTGATTTGTGTTTCATTAAATACACATAACCATATCTACTGAAATCATCAGTAAATGTGATAAAGTACCGAAAACCTCCTCTGGCTGGTATGTTCAGTGGTCCACATACATCAGTATGTATGAGGGCCAAAGGTTCATTAGATCTTTCACCTTTTCCTGTAAATGGAGACTTTGTCATCTTTCCAATTAAACAAGACTGGTATGTCTCATATGATTCATAATCAAAAGAGTCCAAGAGTCCATCTTTATGGAGTTTGGAAATGCGTTTCTCATTTATGTGGCCTAATCGACAATGCCAAAGGTAATTTGGATTTAACTCATTAGGTTTCATCCTTTTAGTATTAATGTTATAAATAGGCATTTCAAGATCAAGGACATATAGTCCATTGTTCATTTGTGCAGTGGCATATAATATATCATTCAAATAAATGGAGCAACAATTGTTCTTTATTATAAATGAAAAACCAAACTTGTCTAAACAAGAAACGAAAATAATATTCCTGCTAATTGCAGGTACATTAATAACAGTTCTCTAACTGAATTATTAAACCACTAGGTAAAGTCAATACATAAGTTCCTGCGGCTAAAGCATCAACCTTTGCTCCATTGCCAACTCGTAGGTCAACTTTACCTTTTTCCAAATCTATACTCCTTTAAAGCATCAACCTTTTTTTTGTTTTAAACAAAGTAAACATTCACAAGATTGAAAAGATACTCAAGAATATCTCAGTGCTCTCCCGAGGGTGGCATGATTCCCGACAGGTAAGACATTGGTTCATATTCCTGGTTTGGTGGTATCTTCTTTCTTCAGATCTTTGTGGAGGTTGTTCCTCAAACAAAGTTGTTGTTGGGGTTGTTCCCCAGTATAATCGCAAGCAGAGTGTTGTTGAAGACTTCGTTCTCTTCAGCAGCAGTCTTTCCCAGCATGGGTGTTTTCTTGAGAAGTTTCGGCGGTTGATGGTCTGTCATCTTGGTGCCCCGTCACTTTCTCCAGTGGGTCGATATCCCCAGACTTTATTTGTCTCCTCAGCAGTCATGAGTATAACTGATTGATTGATACTCCTCTCGGAGTCGCGAGTAGAGCTGTTATTAATATCCCCACCAGGATTGCAAGTGGAGTTGTTACCGCTTTTCCCCATGCAGTGTGCCAGCAGGATTTGTCTGTTTCCTCAGCACGGTTGTCTTTTTGAAGATTCGGTAAGTCAGTGGTTTGATACCCGGTACTTTACCCTTTCCCCGGCGAGGTCGTCTGCGGAATTGTTGCTATCTCTCCATCAGAGTTTTTCTCTCCAGCAGAGCAGGATTTATTTTCCTACTCAGTGGTTGATTGGGTTGACATCCCAGTTTTGCAACCACCTTTTCCTCAGCGTAGTCTGCAGGTTGTTTGTTGTGGCAGTTTTGCCTGTTGAATACTCTTTCAATTCCCAGTATGGTCGGATGATGGCTCTAGCCTCCAGTGAACGGGTTTATCTCCTGACTGTTTGTGATCCCCAGTAGAGTGGCTTGTATTGCAGAATCTACTTGTTGTGATCAGTTTGCTATGTATATTCTCCCCAAGTGGAGTGGTTCGTTGCAGAATTTGCTTATTTGATCTGTCCTCCCTCAGTGGTTTGTTCCCAAGAGAGTAGCCGACGGTTTTCCCCAATAGAGTTGCTTATGCAGTCAGGCTCTATTTGGATGATATCATTCTCCCTCAGTGGGTTATTCCCCAGCGGAGTTATGTGGAGTTGCTTCTACAGCAATTCGTGCTTGTTCATGCACTTCTTGTTTCTCAGTTGACACTGGGATCCCCTGCAGATACTTTGGGACTTCTCTTGTTCCCTTACAGATTCGTCTTGGTGGCTGTTTTCGCCCGTTGTGACTATCTGTACCCTGATTGGGTTGTTTCCTAATATATCCGTTTTTCTGCTTCTTCAGCAGTACCTGCAGATCTTTGCTTTACAGCATGTGGATCTCCGCAGATTGGCTCTCCAGCTGGTTTTTCCCCTGGAAGTATAATACCGGACGTTTGTTCCTGGACCTGTTTGTGTTAGAATTGTCTGTTTTGTCAGCATTCATCAAACATAAATCACGCATATTCATGCATATTCATAAAACATTCAGATATTCATGTTGCATTTCTCGCCATATATCTTTTGTTTGTCGTGTCTCCTGCTATGGTGATACAGATCTTCTTTACAGATCTCCCCAAGCAGATGTCGGGTGTTATAAATCTCTCCATATAGAGTCAACCCCATAAGCAGAAAATGTTGTCTTTCCTTCTGCAGTTCCCCACTGAGATATATCCTCGTGGATGACGGTTTCTTCCGTTTCCTCCCAACACATATATTGGGATGGATTTTCCTATTTGAGTTATATCCTCATTAGGATGTGTTTTGATTCAGTCTGTCTTTTCGGATCATTCCCGAATTGGCTATTTGTCAAATGTCTTGTGTTTCCCAGCGGGTTGTTCCCCAGCGGAATGTTTTTGGGCCTCTGCCTACAAACCAGCAGTTGTAAGTCCTATCTTTCCTGGCTTTCTTGACAGAATTTGTGGTTATACACCTTTTATTCTCCAGCCAGAGTTTTTGGTCTTCTACCTACTACCCGGTAGTTGTAAATCCTATTTTCCTGCTCTTCAGCAGTTTGTGGTTTGTTATAAACCCTATTTTGGTTTCCCGTGCGGATTTGTGATTTGTTTTATCCCCACGCGGAGTTTTTGGTCTTCTACCCCGTATTCGGTAGATGTAAACCCTAATTTTGTGGTTATCTTCATCCAATATTTGATGATGATTTTCCTTTGCTTGTATAAGTTGCTCAGATCAGCACTTATATCCCTAGCAAGCCTTTTGTGGATAATTGCCGTATGTTAGCAATTTTATCCCCAGTGGGTCTTTTCACCGTATGCTAGTGATTTGTTCCCCGGATCAGTGTTTGTTTACCAGTGCATCCCCAGCTAGTCTTCTGTCAATAATTGCCGGATGCTTGCAATTTATCCTCAGCAGATCGCCTTTCATTTACCCTTTTGTTGGTAATGTCTGTTGCTTCTTTGATTGGTTATCATTATATACCTAATTTGGTATCCCGATGCCTTTCTGTTCGGTTGATTTATCCTTTGTTAACCCAGTAACCGGTTGTGGATAATCTTCCATGCGAGTATATTATTCACGGTCTGCCGGTAATGAATAATATATCTCATGCACTCTTCAGTCGAAGCCTTTTGTGTTTCCCCAGTCGAGTAAGATTCGTTATTTCCCTTTGTGGAGTCGAATATTCTTGTTGTCGGATAATTGCCGGATGCTTGCAATTTATCCTTTGAGTTGTCTTTCGTTTACCCGTATGCTTGGTATCGATCGTCTCTCTTTTTGGTTAGTCACCTATTATATACCCAGTAACCGGTATCTCTGGTGTCTTTTCCTTTCGAGTGTATTATTCACGGTCTGCCGGTAATGAATAATATATCTCATGCGCTCTTTAGTTGGAATCCTTTGTTGATTTTCCCCAACTGAGCAAGATTCGTATTCTTTGTAGAATCGAATAGCCATCCTTAACCAGTTTGTGTTTTGGATGATGAGTGTTTTGGAAGTGAAATCCAATTCACGTTTTCGGTAGATCACCTATTATATACCCAGTAACCGGTATCTCTGGTGTTTCTTACCATGCGAGTTTATTATCTACGTTCTGACGGTAATAGATAATATATCTCATGCGAGTATCTTATCCACGGTCTGCCGGTAATGGATATTATATCTCATGCGCTCTTTGGGTTTGTGTCCCCAGTTTGAGTAAGATTCGTTTTCCCGTTGTGGATTCGAATGCCCATCCTGTAAGTCGATTTGCTTTTTCAAGCCCTCCTTTCGGATGATGAGTATTTTGGAAGTGAAAACCAATTCACGTTTCGGTAGATCACCTATTATATACCCAGTAACCGGTATCCCTGGTGTTTCTTACCATGCGAGTTTATTATTCACGGTCTGCCGGTAATGAATAATATATCTCATGCGCTCTTTGGTTGGAGTCCTTTGTTGATCTTCCCCAGTCGAGTAAGATTCGTATTCTTTGTAGAATCGAATACCCATCCTTTTAACAAGTCTGCTGTTCTAGCTTTCTTCAGGGTGATGAGTGTTTTGGAAGTGAAAACCAATTCACGTCTTCGGATTTTATCCTATAAACAACCCAGTAACCGGTTCAGGATAATTTTCCTTTCGAGTATATTATTCACGGTCTGCCGGTAATGAATAATATGTCTCATCTGAGTATTCTATCCACGTTCTGACGGTAATGGATATTATATCTCGTTCACTCTTGAGTCGATCTTTTGATTGTTTTTCCCCTCAGAGTAAGATTCATTTTCCTCGTGGAATTGAATATCCATCCTATAAACAAGTTTGCTTTTCTAGCTCTCTTCAGGATGATGAGTGTTTTGGAAGTGAAATCCAATTCACGCTTTGGTCGGTCACCTATTATATACCCAGTAACCGGTATCCTTGGTGTTCCTTCCTTTCTGCTCCCTATTATGACCTCGGTCCCCCTGTGGAGTCAGATTTTCCTGAGTTTGTTACCCGTATGCTTGGTAACATCTCATTTCTTTGTTACTTCCCCAGTGGAGTTTTCTTTTGCTTCTCCTCAGAAGTCAGCTTGTGTCTCTCCAATGGATTTATTTTCCGTTTGGAAATCTTTTCCCCAGTGTGAGTTCTTCACTCCCCAGTGAGTTCTCCAGTCTGTTTTTCTGTTTTCCTTAATCAGAGTCGTGTTTTGTTCACGTTATGTCAGTTTTGTGTTTCCCCAGTTTGGAGTCGTGTCTTGTTCACGCATTTCTTTTTCTGTTATTATCCCCATAGAGTCTTGTTAGAGTCTCTGTTCCTGGTGAGTGTATTTCTCTGATGGATCGTCTTTTCTTCTGTGTGAATCATATTCCCCACAGAATTTGTGTCTTCTGCATACATACATTTGCATCATGAGGTCTCTTAGGGACCAAAATTTGTCTCATTACTGTTATTTAAGCCCATTCTACCGCGTCGAGATGAAGATTTCTAAACTTCACTTCTCCGGCTAGAATGACCTTAAATAGGGGCATCTGTAAGACCCCAATTTTGGGCCCTAAGATCCCTCATGGCCCATATCCTTCATATCATAACCTCAAGGATCAATGCATGCCTTTGCTTTCCCCTTAGTGGATAGATTGCCTTGTGGGTTGTTTCTTGATCACCAAGCATACTTTGCATTTGTATATCTTTGCCTTTCATGTGTTTATCATTCAAAAAGTACAAAAATATTGTCAGTCTAACCTTGTTGCTTGCAGTGGAAGCAATCATCAGCAATTAGGTCAAAATCAGTCATTGGTCAGTCAAAGCAATGGATGGTGGCCATTCTTGCAGAATTTGGGCACCATGATCAATAATCAAAAGTTCATACAACTTGAGACATCACTTGAAGTCAAGTTCTCAAGGAATTAGGGTTTGGAATTCCTCAGAAGAAGATCAATCAGTCCAAAACCCTAGAAAAAGTCAAACTTGGTCAACTGTTGATTTAATCAAGATTTGATGGATAGAATTGATTTGAAGGAGTTCATTCATGCTTGTATAAGCCTCATCTATCATGTCAAACCTCATCATGGAAGAAAATCAAGTCAAATCAGAAATTTTCCAGAAATAGAAAGTGGACCTGTAATTTCAACTGCCAAAAATGGAAACTTCTTGATCTTAAACTTACATCATGATACAAGCTCCAAATGAATTTTTGCCCAACATGAAAGTTGAAGATCTTGTCTTCCCATTTTCAAAAAGTCCAAGAACTCTCAAATCCCATGTGTGGTTGTCAAGATATGATCAAATCATTTTCACCAATTTTTGAACTTCAACAAGCCATAACTCTCAAACCATAAGGCCAAATTTGGTGGGGTTTTTTCCTACACACCACATTTTTCATCCTCTTTCCAAAAATATAAATTTCATGACCTAAAACCTCACCATTCAAAATGGCATTTTTGGACCTTTCTCATTTAAATTCAAAGTTTGACCAAACTTTGACTTTTTGAGTTTTTGACTTTTTCTTGATTTGGTCAATTGGGAAATGTTCCATATCACACTTGTGACTTGTTCCAATCCCAAAACCATCATCATACCACCATTTTCCCATCATTTTGAATCAAAATGCAAATTTGGCAATTTGGCAAAAGAAGCTTCACAAAAGTAAAAATCAGTACAGCATTTTCTTGTACAACCAAAACAGCAAATATGTTGTCCTTTTTGCAGCCTGTAGCAGGCCCAATTCGCAGCAGCACACACCCTCCATTTCACTTGTTCCTCAATTAGCAAAAATGCAAAATGCTCCATTTTGACAAAACCTGATTAGTACATGATTTAGCAAGGCTAAACAGAGAATATAAGGATCATTCTGAGCATTTGGCAACCCTAGTTCTGCAGCCTACCACACAGAAAATACACATTCTCCTCTCTCTTGCATTTTTGCATTTTGGCTCGAATTGGACAAATCATCAAAGCACCCAAGAAACCTGTGATTCTTTCCTCACCTAGACAGCATATTGAGTTCATTTCCACCATCAAAATCGTGCTGGAAGTTCCTTTTCTCCACTGTTCCATTCAAGCTTTCATCAATGGCAGAGCTAGATTGGAGCAAAGTTAAGCACTCTTGAGATAAGCCATCTTCACCATTCACCACTTGGAGTCCAAATCATCATCTGTTCGAGCTTGCCTTGGCCAAATAGTAGCTGCATCTTGAATTTCTTCAAAACCAAGTAAATGTTTGAATCTCTTTTTTTCACCAAATCATGATATGTTTCTGTTAGTTCTTTGTATCCTCATGTCATTGCAACTTGAGTCACGCTGAATGATGGACTATGCTGTTTTAAATCTTGATTTTCATTTTGTGCACAAATGTGTTTTCTCTCGAGTTGGTTTAGCCATGATGAATTAGAGGAAATGGATGCTATATTCATGTTGGGTATGACTTGATGATGCTATTGTTTTACTTAATTTGGATTTCTGGACCTTTCAAATTTTCAAGTTGCAAGATGATGATGAATATATGCTGTCCATGTTGAACATTACCCTGTCCAGAAATGTGTTCGATTAAGCTTTGTTGTGTTGAATGGTTGATGTTAGATGATGATGGTTTCATATGCCCTGCTTGGTTGGTGATGCTAGATGTGTTTTGTTCATATTTTTGTTCGAGTGCATGCTGAACCCTGCTGCTGTTATGCTTGAACCCAAAAAACCATATGTTTTGTGCTATATCCTGTTGGTTGCTTGCTGTTGTGTATGATGAAACATGATGATGAATACCATTGCTACATATGCCCTGCTGATGGAAAACTTCAAACTTGCTCATAAAATACCATGCTGTTGTGTGTTTAATGTTTGGACTTGCTTGGATGTTGATTGCATATGTATGAAAATACCAATGCCATGCTGTTAAACCTCAACTGTCCAGTATTTTCTTCCTGCTGTTGGTCTGTTGGTGCATGAGTCGTGCTCATGTGATTTGCCAAATGCTTGCTGCTATGCTGATTGGTCATACTGTAGAATGATACATAAATCCTGTTGCTACACATTGCCAAATGCTATGCTGCTATGTGCTGTTGTTTTGTTTTGTTTGATTTGGTGATGGACATTGGATGATGAATATGCCAATGCTGCTGTTTGAAACTTCCTGAACCTTGCTCATAAAATCCACATGTTGGTATTTGTTGTGTTTGGTCATGAATATTGGTTTGTTGTATGATCAATGTTTTGCATGCTGCTGCTTATTTGATGATGAACTTGGTTTGATAATTACATGATGATGATACCCTACTGCTGCCACCAAACGCATAAACCTCAATCCTTTTCCAGATTCTTGTTGATTGCTGTTGTTTGTTTTTGATCACATGAACCTACTGTGCTATGCTATGCTGCTATATGCGGTTGTTTGTTTTGCTATAGTTTGGTCGAATGAATATGATGATGAATGAATTATACTGCTGTCCAAACTTATGCCCTGTACAGAATTTTTTTTCTCATGATTTTGTTGGTTTGCTGTTAGTTAATATTGCTTAATGATGACATTTGTTTCCTTGCCATGTTTGATGCTGTTTGTTGGTTGTTGTTCATGAGCATGAGTTTGAAGTTTGCCTTGGCTGCATAAAATCCTAGGGTTTCTAGAACAGAAAACATGAACAATGGATTGGCCGAGCTACTGTTCTATTGGCTAGTGGCCAATCAGAACATTTCATCACCTTTGCCTTATGCTGTGCGTTTCAATTAGTGAGTTGCCAAATGACAAAATTGCCATCCGTTGACTTGGTTGACCCCATATGCCATGCTTTTGTTCATTGCTTGCTACATTATTTCACTCAACTTCATAAATTATTTTCTCATTCACATTTCATCCAAAAATCTTGAATTTTTTTCCTCATGATCATGAATGTGTCCTTCATTTAATTGTGATTTTTAATGAATTTTTCAGTGGTTGGATTTTTTTATGGTAATTATTTTCTTCACATGTATGCCAAAATGATACATTGTGCCATTCCCTTTGTGAAATTCTCATGTTATATCCAATGAGCTTGAAATTTTTTGTGGTGAAACTAGACACATTGATCTTCATTTCCATATAGAGTTTGTGCATTTATCATTTGTGGATTGAGAATTATGAATTTTTGAAGTTGTGTATTGCATTTGGTGCTATACCATGATCATGCATTTTCACATTTTTTGTTCACACACTTCCCTACATCCAAATGACTCCAAATTTTGCATGAATGATCCTTTACATGTCTAGTTGGTGTATGAATTTTCTTGGAATTAATCTTGCTGTTTTCCATTTGATTGAGAATTTTCTTCCATACTTGGTCATTTGTTGACTTTTTGTGCTATGCCTTGCCAAATCTTTTGTGAAATTCTCAAATCTTATTGTATGACCATGAAATTTCATATGTGATAACTAGACATCTCAAGCTTTGCAATGGTGTTAATCTCATTCATGTCTCTTCTGTTTTCAAATTGATATGATTTTTTGAAGTTGACCCATGCTTGTTGACTTTCACCATGCTTACTTGAATTTGTTTTGACTTCATGATTTTTGTTGACTGCCTTCCTCTCATCCAAATGCCATGAAATTTTACATGTATACCATGTTAGATGTTAGGATTGAGTGTGATTTATTTCATGATTTTTGAGATTGTTTGAGTTGACTTTTGAATGAAGTCTTTGCTGTTGACTTTTGTATGCTTCTCTTGCCATGCTTTGCATCCTTTTGCATATGAAATGACCATGATGCATGATATAATTATGATTCCAATTGAGAATGCTTCTTGAATGTTTAAACTTGGCTTGGGTTGACTTTTCATTGCTGCCTTGATTTTTTTCTTTCACCTTTGACCCTAGGCTAGTCCTAGTGGTCTTCTAAGCTTATGTTGAGTTCATCTGTTTCAGGTTGAGCACCAATGCCCCAAAGACCTTTCAATTTTGATTGAGTTGGTTTGTTTATCATGTGCTAACAATTTGTTTTGTAGGTGACTCATATTCTTGAGTCCTTGTGCCTTGCACAATTGGTCCCCTCTGTGGTTGACTATTGGGTTATTTCCTTTTGATTTTGACTGTTGATCTTGTTTACTAATAAGTTTGACTTTTTCAGGTACTTTAGTTGCTTAAGTTCTTTGAACTTGATTGCTTGCTTTGCTTTTTAGCATTTGCTTTGAGGTATAAACATTTCTTCTTCATGTAGTCTGGAGACCCGGTCTGTTATTTGACCGGGCAAACTGTCTGAAGTCCTCCTTAAGAGGCAATGTCTGTGTTTGTTTATATTTGTCCTAAGCAGGAAAAGCCCTTCAAGTAAGGCAATTGGTGGAAGGTAGGGATAAGCAATCTATCCCCCACTATTCAGTGTGTCCTCTCTTTGCTCCCATTACATGGTTGAAGCATTGAGATAAATACCCAAGATCTAATCGAGTCAATAATGTGGAGAGAGTTCCTACTTTCTGAACTCCCACACTTTCTTTGATGCTCTCTCTGATTTGAGATAGAAGCAATGAGGCACACCCCTCATCTCCTTTTCATCTGCTTCACCTGAGCCCTTCAATGGCCAGGTTAAGAGCGACTCTTACCTATTACAGTGGACTTTTAAAGTCAAACCCTCTTGTGTGAGCCCCCATTGTTTGGCTATAGAGTGTGCTGTTTGATATTCATTGATTGATTGATTGCTTCATGTGCACTTGTTTGCCAGTATGCTATGCATTTATCATCATCATCAATTGCCATTAATGCATGATCATCTCATTTGCTTTCTGTGATGCTATCATTGTTGGTTGCCCATTGAGGACAATTGTAAGTCCATCTCTTTTGGCATTTGCTCCTGTGATATGGAAGGATAGAGTGTAAGACCTCATTGGTCACTCATATCTTCTGTTATCTGTGTGTATGTGAGGATATAGTTATAAGTCCCTGTAAGTTGGCATCTGTTATCCTGTGATCATAATTTGATCTGTTTGGTTGTGTATGTGAGGATACAGTTATAAGTCCCTGTAAGTTGGCATCCGTTATCCTGTGATCATAATTTGATCTGTTTGGTTGTGTATGTGAGGATACAGTTATAAGTCCCTGTAAGTTGGCATCCGTTATCCTGTGATCATAATTTGATCTGTTTGGTTTTGTATGTGAGGATACAGTTATAAGTCCCTGTAAGTTGGCATCTGTTATCCTGTGATCATAATTTGATCTGTTTGATATGTATGTGAGGTTGCAGTTATAAGTCCCTGTAAGTTGGCATCTGCTTTCCTGTGATCATAAATTGTTTTATCTGTTTGTATGAGAGGTTGCAATTATAAGTCCCTGTAAGTTGGCATTTGCATCCCTGTGATCATATTGTTGCTTCTGTTCTTGTATGTGAGGATCCATTATAAGTCCCTGTGATGTGGCATTGGATTTCCTAGGACCATACTGTGGAGTTAACCTAAGTCCAGATAGATTGGCAGTTGACTTCCATAGTTCATCTTTGTTTTTCTTTTGAGGAGATTAGTGTAAGACCATTGAGTGGCATCTGATATCCTATTTCTGTTTTAGGAGACTGGTGTAAATCCATTTATTGGTATCCGGTATCCGCTTTTATTTCTTTGCCTGTGGAGATTAGTGTAAGCCCATTGAGTGGCATCTGATATCCCATTCTGTTTTAGGAGATTGGTATAAGACCATTGATTGGCATCCGATATCCGCTTTTGCTTGCTTTGCTTGTTTGTTATTATTAATTGCTATTCCAAAGGACACACTTGAATCATCTGCTATATGATTTCAAGAAGTGAACCTTCTAAGAAGTTTTACTATCCATCCTCATCCATTCATCATTCATTATGTCCTAGACTTTTTCACACTTTATCTTTCAAACTTGACATAAGTGTTGTGCAAACATCTTCATGTTTTTCTAACTAAAAACCTGGACTCAAGTCCTTGACTTTTCTTCAAAACTCCATTTCATAATACTTATTTGAATTGATCTTAATCATACCTTGACTCCATTTTCATAATCATAATCAGTAACTCCACTCATTCACTTGTTTTGGCTTTGTCCATTAATCTTTTCATACATGAGCTATAGGTTTGATTTATCTTAGTGGTTGATGTTAATCTCACCTTCTGTCTTTAGTGATTGAATTGTAAGCCTTCCTTGCCTATTATAGGGTTAACCCCTCCCTGGCAAGTTGAAGCTGTTCTCACATGGTGGACGTTGTTGTTTGTATAAGGTTGAGTTTTCTCCCGTGGATAACGTAAGACCTAGGGTTTGTGTTTAAAATTGAACCTAACCCACTTTTGGAAATCTTTTAGCCGAACTACGGCGTTCTGATCCTTACCTTTGATGGAAGGTACGTAGGCAACGGGTTCATCCGTTCGAACCCAATAACAAATAAAAATGTACATTCTTTTCTCATCATCCCAATCATGTTTGCACAATCTTTTTGTCATAACAAATAATAATTTAGCATAACAAGTGTGAAAAGGGCTCCCTAGGAGTACCTAGGACGTAGTGGGTGCCTAACACCTTCCCATTGCGTAATTTACCCCTTACCCAGAATCTCTGATCTTTTTATTAGTTTTCTACGTGTAAAACTTCTTAGGCTTTTGTTCGCTTTTTAGCCAGTCCTTTGGATAAATAAAAGTGCGGTGGCGACTCGAAATTTTCAATGTATCTCTTAGCTTATGATTTAATCGATAGATCATATAGCGACGAATACACCGCTACACATACAATTACCCTTTTGCCCTTATTTCTATATTGAATACAAGGCATAGACTGTGTCATCCTTGTCCAGTTCAATATTGGGCTCGTAGACATTTATCATGTTATGTAGGATGGGAAAATTCCATCTAGGTCACTCATTTCCCTCAACATGCTTCGTGGAGTATCTATCAACTGTCTTTATGGTCATCCAGTTGCGGACAATGTTTGATCAATAATAAGGCACTTGACTCTACATCTAGGGTCCATAGTGGTTTCAGGTCGAAGGGTGGTATACACCATTATCACCATGAGAATAACTTATGACACTTTGCATAACATTCTATATAGTATTCTCATAGCGGGTCAATCTAGTATAAATATTACTCTTAATATTCATACCTAAGTTTAAGACTTGATAACTCCTTATTCATGATCCATGAGATGTGATCATCAGTCTATATACATAATAGTCTTAATGCTTTAATGTTAACCCACTTCACAACAAAGCTATACTACGAATACTTTAAGAATAATGTCCTTATGTTTAATGGGATCTCATGATCAAGTCACACTTGATACATTAAACGGACTAGCTATTCCAGGGACTTTATTAAACAAACATAATAAAGAAAAAATCCTTTTATTATTAATAAAATATTCGATATAAGTACCAAAAGTATTGGCCTCTAGGGTTTACACTAACAATCTCCCACTAGCACTAGAGCCAATCAGTCATACCCCTAATGCCCATAGATCTAGTATGACCATCGTGCTTCTGCTGCGCAAGAGGCTTTATCAGTGGGTCAGCAATATTGTCAAGTGTAGGTACTCTGTATATTTTCACATCTTCTCTATCTATTATCTCTCGAATGAGGTGATAATGCCTAAGTATGTGTTTGGATCTTTGGTGAGATCTAGGCTCCTTAGCTTGTGCAATTGCACCATTGTTATTACAATAGAGATCAATGGGATACACAATGCTAGGAACTATGCCAAGTTCACTAATGAACTTTTTGATCCAAACAACTTCCTTTGCTACACTTGAGGCAACAATATACTCGGCCTCAATTGTAGAATCATCAACTATATCTTGCTTTGAACTTTTCCAGCTCACAGCGCCACCGTTTAAGCAAAACACATAACCAGATTGCGGTCTAAAGTCATCCTTATTTGTCTGGAAGCTAGCATCGGTGTATCTAATTACAATAAGCTCTTCCTGACCTCCATATATCAAGAATGAGTCCTTAGTCCTTCTCAAATACTTAAGGATATTCTTGACAGCTACCCAATGAGCATCACCGGGATCAGATTGGTACCTACTCGTTGCACTTAAAGCATACGAGACATCTGGTCGAGTACATAACATGTCATGCATGATAGATCCTATTGTAGATGTATATGGAATCTTATTCATGCGATCCCTTTATTCCTTAGTTGAAGGGGATTGTGTTTTTGATAGACACATGCCATGTTGCATAGGTATGAATCCTTTCTTGGAATCATGCATATTAAAGCGTCTTAGCACTTTGTCTATGTACGTACTCTGACTTAGGCCAAACAATTTTTGTGATCTATCTTTATAGATCCTGATTCCTAATATATAGGCTGCTTCACCTAGGTCCTTCATAGAAAATCATTTCCCAAACCAAGACTTTACTTGTTGCAGGGTAGGGATATCGTTTCTAATGAGTAATATGTCATCTACATATAATACCAGGAAGACGATCATGCTCCCACTAACCTTCTTGTAGACACAAGTCTCATCTTCATTCTTGATGAATCCATATTGTTTTACTGTTTCATCAAAACGAAGATTCCAGCTTCTGGAAGCTTGCTTTAATCCATAGATTGATCTTTGTAACTTATATATCTTTTGGGCTTCTTCTGGTATGTCAAATCCTTCAGGCTGTGTCATGTACACAACCTCAAGAAGATTCCCATTAAGGAAAGCAGTTTTGATATCCATCTTCCATATTTCATAATCCTGATATGCAGCGAAAGCAAGTAAAATCCGAACAGATTTAAGCATTGCAACTAGTGAAAAGGTTTCATCATAGTCAACTTCATTAATTTGTTTATATTCTTTTGCAACCAGTCTTGCCTTATAGGTGTGTACCTTACCATCCATGTCAGTCTTCTTTTTGAAGACCCACTTGCTTCCTATAGGGTTAACTTCTACGTGAGGCTCTACCAAGATCCAAACCTAGTTTGTGTACATTGAATCCATTTCAGATTTCATGGCTTCTAGCCACTTCTCAGACTCGGGACCAGTTATAGCCTCTTGGTAGGTCACAGGCTCATCTTGATCCATAAGTAATACATCACCTTGATCAGTTATGAGATATCCATATCTCTCAGGTAGGTGACGTATCCTGCTTGACCTACACTAGTCTTGTTCTACTTGAGCAGGTTGCTCTTCCACAACTACTTGTGTTTCCTGCTCTAATTCCTCCATAAGTGTATCAATGCTTTGTGATTCTTGAATTTCTTCAAACTCTACTTTCCTACCCCTTATTCCTTTGGAAATAAAATCCTTTTCTAGGAAAACTCTAGTTCGAGCGACAAACACTTTTCCCTCATAAGGATTGTAGAAGTAATACCCTATTGTTTCTTTAGGATATCCCATAAATAAGCATTTGTCAGATTTAGGCTCAAGCTTAGCTGAAATTTGTCGTTTCACATAAACTTCGCAACCCCAAATCTTCATGTAAGACATACGTGGTTTCTTACCACTCCATATCTCATATGGTGTCTTCTCAACCTTTTTGGATGGAACACGATTAAGTCTGTAAGCTGTTGTCAATAGTGCATGTCCCCAAAAGGAGTTTGGAAGATCGACGTGACTCATCATGGATTAGACCATTTCTAACAAGGTTCAATTTCTTCTCTCAGATACACCATTCCATTGGGGTGTTCCCGAAAGAGTGAGTTGGGATATGATCCCACACTCTTTCAGATGGTCATCAAACTCTAGGCTTAAATACTCACCACCTCGATCTGATCGAAGAGTTTTAATATTCTTACCTAGTTGGTTTTATACTTCATTCTTGAATTCCTTGAACTTTTCAAAGGACTCTGATTTGTGTTTCATTAAATACACATAACCATATCTACTGAAATCATCAGTAAATGTGATAAAGTACCGAAAACCTCCTCTGGCTGGTATGTTCAGTGGTCCACATACATCAGTATGTATGAGGGCCAAAGGTTCATTAGATCTTTCACCTTTTCCTGTAAATGGAGACTTTGTCATCTTTCCAATTAAACAAGACTGGTATGTCTCATATGATTCATAATCAAAAGAGTCCAAGAGTCCATCTTTATGGAGTTTGGAAATGCGTTTCTCATTTATGTGGCCTAATCGACAATGCCAAAGGTAATTTGGATTTAACTCATTAGGTTTCATCCTTTTAGTATTAATGTTATAAATAGGCATTTCAAGATCAAGGACATATAGTCCATTGTTCATTTGTGCAGTGGCATATAATATATCATTCAAATAAATGGAGCAACAATTGTTCTTTATTATAAATGAAAAACCAAACTTGTCTAAACAAGAAACGAAAATAATATTCCTGCTAATTGCAGGTACATTAATAACAGTTCTCTAACTGAATTATTAAACCACTAGGTAAAGTCAATACATAAGTTCCTGCGGCTAAAGCATCAACCTTTGCTCCATTGCCAACTCGTAGGTCAACTTTACCTTTTTCCAAATCTATACTCCTTTTTAGCCCCTGAACATTGGTACAAATGTGAGAACCGCATTCAGTATCAAATACCCATGATGCAGAAGTAGATAAATTAATTTCAATAACAAAAATACCTGAAGTTGAAGTCTCTACTCCATTCTTCTTATCTTTCAGGTGCTTTGGCCAGTTTCTCTTCTAGTGTTCGGTCTTACTGCAATGGAAGCAGGTGCCTTCCTTTGCTATTCCTCCACTGGGCTTCAAAGCATGAGTTGTGGGTTTGGGTTTGACAACTTCCTTGCCTTTCCCTTTACCACCCTGCTTAATGGGTTTTTTGTTTTGTCTCTTTCCATTTTCGATCATAAGAATGGACTTCCCTTTTGAATTCAGATTCTGCTTAGCAGTTCTTAACATGGCTAGCAGTTCAGGAATATATTTGTCCATATCATTCATATTGAAATTAAGGATAAATTGACTGAAGCTATATGGCAACGATTGCAAGATCAAATCAGTCGCAAGTTCCTTTCCGAGGGGAAAACCCAACCTCTCAAGGTTCTCCACATACCCAATCATCTTGAGCACATGGGGACCTACAGGGGCTCCCTCAGCTAACTTGCCTTGAAAAAGGGCTTTTGAAACTTCAAACCTTTCATGCATTGCCAGCTCTTGATAGAGCATCTTCAGGTGTTCGATCATATCGAACGCTGCCATGTTCTCATGTTGCTTTTGCAACTCTGAGTTCATGGTAGCTAGCATGAGGAAAGAAGTTTCATTGGCATCATCGACATGATTATTATAAGCATCTTTTTATGCCTTAGGTGCAAAACTAGGAGGTTCCTCTTCAAGAACAGGTTTCTCCAAGACATACAACTTTCTATCATGTTTGAGGACAACCCTCAGATTTCGGTGCCAATCTAGAAAATTTGTTCCAGACAATTTTTCCTTATCAAGGATTGATCGTAAAATGTTGTTAGAAGTGTTTGTTGTCATGGTAATCTACATGAAAAATAATGAAAATATAAGTATCACTAAAATAACATATTTAATTAGGCCTTTAATTAAATATGATCCCACTATTTTACTCAAAACAAATGACCCTCACCATTTGATTCGGAAAACCCCGTTAGAAGATTTTCTAGTGGGTCGAGATCCACATTTCACTTTGTTTTAAGTCCGCGTAGGCAGATTACACGAAACTAGGTTATTTAGGTAGGAACTCCTTCCAATTTTAACTAATACAACTCTTGAATATTTTAGTTGGGTTAATAACTCCTTATTCCAATCCATCACATGGATCATTTCCAACTCTTGCTTCTAAACGTATATAATCTTATTATAATTTGTTTAGTTAAGTTTGACCCATTATTTTAGCAATTGGATATTACAATTATCCTATCGCACCTTAGTAATATAGAACATGCACCTCGCGTAGGCGAAACCTACATTATTCGATACTAGTCTTGATGAGTGCTAAAACTTGGAAAGCATAAACTTAATATTTAATTTGAGGGAATTTGCAATTATTCTGATCTCACCGGCTTATTTATCATATAAATTGTCTCTCACATGCATCAACATACATTCACATACATCAACATACATAGAAAATGAAACAGTTATGGCCCTTAGCGCAATTGTTCTCCTAAGCCAATGAGAGAACCTAAGCTAACCTAATAATGATCTAAGCTTCTCCAAGCAAGATCTTCAAGGTTGTCCTCCTTTGATATTGTATTCTTCTCTTTCTTCATAACATTACATTACATAAAAGAAACTCGTTTTACATACGAGGGAGTGCGATGAAAAAAGAAGTTACATTAAGAGATTAAAAGAGAGGCACGACACGCATGTCGTATTTTAAAATCCCAAAACAAAATAAAGCAAAACTAAGACCATAAACGATCACCACAATACAATAATAATAAACACATTATTATTATTATTAAATTAAATTCTGTTAATTAAATAAACCAAATTAAATTTCGGTGACTGATCACACTACGTAGAGTTAGTCGGGGGTTTCGTTGTCCGGTCATCGGACGGTGGTTCCTAATCGCAGTCACAACCCTAATCGCATAACTCTTGCGCAGTCACAACCCTAATCACATAACTGTTTGATAGCACAACCCTTGTACCGTCATGGACCCTAATGCACCAATTTCATACCGTCAAATACTTTCATCGGATTTCGAAGCAGATGACCATTGATCGCTCAAAGGAAAACAACCATTAAGTGTTTGAATGAACAAAACAGAAATAATATATCATATATACCGTATTTTGCATCAGAATTACTTATATTATATATATAACTTCATCGATCTCAATTGTGTAACCTATGGACGATCAATGTATCGTTGCTTCACCATACTAACGTCGGGTCCCGAATCATAGTCAACATCAATCACCCAAATCGTACACACATGATGCCAAATTTAATTACTCGTTTATTATTTAATTCATTTTGTCTTTTAATCGTATTAATACAGAAAATAAACAACTATCAGATGCATGATTTCGTAAGTGGCTCTGATACAACTGAAGGAGAATAGCGATCCAAAACATAGCGGAAATTAAAATTTTCTTATTTAGTGATCCTTACGAATAGGCATGATTAGTGATAGAATCGTTACCTCTTGTGGCGATTGAAATCTTTGATGCAGATCTAAGGAGCGATCACGAACGTTGAATGGTGACAATGCCTCTACTCAGTCCACACGAACGGATTCCTTCAATCTCAGTGCTAGCTGTTACGAATGAAGCTTTGAGTGTGTGTGTGTGTGTGTGTGTGTGTGTGTGTGTGTGAGAGAGAGAGAGAGAGAGAGAGAGAGAAACGGAATTTTCATATGAACAAATGCTTCTGCACAATGGTTCTATTTATAGAACCACTTGTTTGGGCTGTAAGCTAAAAGGCTCACTTAAGTGTATGTGGCACATATCTTATGATATACCAAAATCACTTAAGCGCGTGGTACCTTACCATATTTCTTATTCTACTTAAGTGTACCGTACCTTACGATGTTCTACAATTCACTTAAGTGCACCGTACCTTACAGTGTTCCTTATTTACTCTATCTCTCATCAATCCGTCTTTTTGTGTGTGACCCTGTAGGTTTTCACGTCATCGGCAATTATATTAAATCACATATTTAACATAATAAACAGTGAGCGATATCTAGCAACACATCGCTGCTACCAAAGACACGAAAATGTCATGTGATATGACAAATCCTTTAGTGATAATACTTGTGCGTACAATTACCCTTTTTCCCTTATGTCTATATTGAACACAAGGCATAGACCGTGTTATCCTTGTCAAGTTCAATATTGGGCCTGTAGACATTTATCCTATTACGTAGGATGGGTAAATTCCATCTAGGTCACTCATGTCCCTCAACATGCTTCGTGGAGTACCCCATCAACTGTCTTTATGGTCATCCAGTTACGGACAATATTTGATCAACAATAAGGCACTCGACTCTATATCTAGGGTCCATACTGGTTTCAGGCCGAAGGATAGTATACACCATTATCACCATGAGAATAACTTATGACACTTTGCATAACATTCTATATAGTATTCTCATAGCGGGTCAATCCAGTATAAATATTACTCTTAATACTCATACCTATGTTTAAGACTTGATAACTCCTTATCCATGATCCATGAGATGTGATCATCAGTCTATATACATAATAGTCTTAATGTTTTAATATTTTCCCACTTCACAACAAAGCTAGACTACGGATACTTTAAGAATATTGTCCTTATGTTTAATGGGATATCATGATCAAGTCACACTTGATACATTAAACGGACTAGCTATTCTAGGGACTTTATTAAACAAACATAATAAATAAATAAAAATCCTTTTATTATTAATAAATAATTCGATACAAGTACCAAAAGTATTGAGCTATAGGGCTTACACTAACAAAGAGGATCTCATACCTAACTCCAGCGTCGTTCCGATGAGTCCCCAACTACTTCTTCATCGTTTCACAACGTAGAAGTTACTGGCATGCAACTTTGGGTTAGGAGAGTCAAAGCTCTAACCTCTAGGGCTTTGAGTCCAAGCAAACTTGATTTAATTTCTGGTGGAATACCTAGGGTTCTTCGTTTCAATTCGAGCATATTAGGATGAATTAGGCATAGACGAGTGAATTTTCGAACTCAGGGCGTGGAACTAGTTTAGGTGATGTGTTTGATTGAGATCATTGAGGTTCCTCCGCCGCCGGAGATGGCCTCTGGCGCGACGGAGGAATAATGAGGTTAAGAGGAACATTTTAATTTTCGTTTTGACTCTAAGTCATTTATGCACGTGAGCCACGTGTTTGGGTGGTGACTCACCGGATCCTTGCACGTGAATGTTGAGTCCTTTCAGCCTGGGTTAGTTTGGGCCTTTTGGCCCACTCTCATGCTTCTTGCACCCCTTCTCAACTCTACACCCCCTATTTCACACTTCCTGAGTTGATAGGGGCCTTTGCATAGGCCTGCGCAGGAACTACTGTTTGCACCATGTATTTGCTAAGCATCCCCTGTCTTTGCATAGGCCTGCGCAGGAACTACTGTTTGCACCATGTATTTGCTAAGCATCCCCTGTCTGGCATATTGTTTTGCATTTTATTTGCTATTTCTTTTTAATTTTATTACATTTTTTATGATAATTGGACATGTTAATACAAATTGATGGAGTTGAAAATGTTAGTTTAATTAGGTTTTGTTTGGAAATTAACATGATTAAGTGTGTGAATTATAATTAATTGAATTGATTTAATTCTTGATTGTTTGAAAAAATGAATCGAAAAATGTGAAAGAAATAGAGAAGAAGTTTGTATCTGGATTGTGGTAAAAGAGGGAAAAATTTATTGCATAAGGATAATTATTGTGAAGTGAGAAAATAAAAGAAACTTAGCATTAGTCAGCAACATAAAATGACAAATTTGAAACTGGTATCATATAGTTCCAAGTTAGACAAGTGTTTTTAAACTTTTTGGAGATGTATGTGAAAAATGAACAACCATTCCACAACTACATGTTTTTAAAGATAAACTTAAAAAGATAAATTCACAAAAAATATTTTTTTAGAATGTTGCATATTTTTAAAAATGTTTGGACATTAATCTTAATTGAAGAACAAAACACAAGATAAAATTCACCATTTATTACCTTTTTTTCCAATTCTACTCATGCCCAAGGTTTCTTTTGCAACTGAAAGAAATAGAGAACGAAATTAAATAGACTTGAATTTGGAGTGTTGAAGATAGAGTTTTCATCATGTCATTTGTAAGTGGAAATATTGTGTTTTGAATTAAATAAAGTTATTTACCAAACATAATAACAACTCATAACTATTATACTAATTGATAAAAAATTGTAACAAATAAACTAAAATGGTTTTTTATGGTTTTATTTTAATTATTATTTATTGTTGTAAATACCAATTACAATAGTAAAATATCATTCATGTACTACCAATTGCAAACCAAAATGTATTTAAAAAGTATATTTAAAATCTAACAATAATAATCATAATCATTACATTGAAAATTGTAAGACCTTTGATAAAAAACACACATCTTATGTATCTGTATCAATTAATCGTTATAATACTTTTGTTTAATTAATCAAATAAATTATCTATTTAATATATTACTAATATTTACCATAAAAAAATATTTATATGAAAGTTGTGTTATTCCATACTGTAACACTGGTATTTATCTAATATGAATGTATAGTAGTATTCATACTATGAATGCAGTTTCCCCCATGTGGGATACGTATTTTGGTGAAGCATGCAGACTGTCACAAGGCCCCTGCGATCATCATCTTCCACTTTATGATCAGTCACCAAGAAATGCTTGAATATGACATCTAGTTACTTATTTCAAGAAATCAGAGAAATATAATTTCAGGTTTCAAAAAAAATGTCTTTGCAGTAAAAGATTCACACTACTTAATACACCATGATAGGTTTGGAACTTTTCACCATCATGTTTCACTCTCCTGGTCTCTATCAAAATGTAAGTTTTGACATATCATTACCATTTGAATGATACTTGTTTTTATTATAGCTTCATAGCTTCATACCTATTTCACTCAATGTTGGTCACTTTCTCTTTAAAAAATATTCAATTCATTGTGGACAATTGATGGTGGTGAGCAATTTGGTTCCTTAGGCACATTCACTTTCTTCCACTCCATTGATAAAAGTTTTGCTTTTGGATTCAAGCACACTACATATATACTATGTGCATGTGTTTTTCATATTCAGTTGAATCCCAATACAAATAACTAGCTAGTTTTGTAAATAAATTAGAATTAAATAATCTTCTAGGATTAAGGTTAAGCTAAACTTAATATTCAATTTAGACAACAAAGTGATTTTAAAGATTTACAGGTTTTGTGGAAGACAGAAAATCATTTTTGGTTATTTAAATTCTAATCAATAAAATCATAAAATCATTTTTTAAAGTTATAAAAATGATTTTAAATCAATTTATTATTCTAGTTAATATTTATTTATAATTTGAAATTTATTTACAAAATATTTTTTTTATTAAATATATCATTTTAAAGTGTAACATTAGTTATTTAAATCTTTAATTAAAAGACATGACAATTTGGTTTATATAATGCTAATATCAATGACATGTAATCCCATAATAAGGAACTAAAAAATCTTAGAATTTATGAAACAAAAATCTTAAAATTTAAGTTTACTAGACATAATCTATTTTTTTGAAAAATATTAAAATTAAAGAACTTGGTGGAAAAAATTGTAATTTATAAATTTATCAAAAGATTTACAAAACATAAATTTGTTTCAAAAAATATAAAGTTTAAGTTTTCCGCAACACATTTGTATTTGTATTTTGATATATGATTGTCCAAATTGTGATAGTTCAAGACATATTTGAATTTGTATTTTTGACATATGATTGTCTAAATTGTGATTGTTCAAGACATATTGGAGTTTACTAGAATTCTTTTGGACTCATGTAGGATATAATAGTTTTTTTTATTTCAAAAAAATATCAAGGAAAATCCAAAATTAATTAAGAGAATTTTGTTGAAGCATCGATATAACTGCAAACTAGTAGATAAATAATTTTAGAATTATATATATATATATATATATATATATATATATATATATATATATATATATATATATATATATATATATATATATATATATATATATAATATATATATATATATATATATATATATATATATAATAGAAGTTTGTAATTATAATGAAAATTTTAGTTTAATTGTTAATCATTAATACACATTTTTAGAAAAACAAGTTTCTAATATTTCTTAAGTTTAAAGCAATTCAATTTGTTTAATATAAGATACTTGATATGTTTCCTTAAATGTTCAATTGGTTCTTAGTTGAGATCAACTGAGTTTCTATATACTTTATCTTTTGTCAGTTGGAACATCTTGATCTTCTATGTGCTCTAATTATTGTCAGTTAGGATAAATAAAATAATCAATAAATTTTAAAGAGATTGACTTTTATTAATTAATATAAGAAGAAACATTTTAGTAATATTAATAATTGGCCAATTGTTATAGTAGACAAAATATCTACACAAGAAGATATTCTCTCTACTATCTTTTATTTTCAACCACACAAATTTATCTTTTTCTATCCACTCATTTGATATAACACAACTTTCATTCTCATTTAATCAGGAAACAAGAAATATGCATTGTGGAGAGAAGAGAAATAGAATAAGAAAACGCAAAGAGAAAGAATGAAGCTCATGGAAACTCATCACCATCATCAATTCCTCTCATCTTCTTCCCCAATATTCATAATCTTCAGTATCTCAAGGTGAGTTCCTAGGTAGTCTAGCCTTGGAAGAAACTTAGGATTTGTGTATTTTTGCTCCAACTATAGATTAATGATGATACTTGTGTTTTTCATTATTATTGTTAAATGATTTGTTGTGCTATGTTGATGTTGTTGTGTTATGATCATGATGTGTGTTGGTTGATTCTTGAAGTTATGTTGTGGTTGATATGGATTGTTGGGTTATGTCTTGTTTCTTGAAGTTATAATTCATAATCACTTGATTTGGTGTGAGTTTATGTTAGTTTATGGTTTGGAATAGTTTAGTGGTAAAAGATGGAAGAAGACATCTTTAGAAGTGTGATTTTTGGAAAAGTTGCATGTGTTAATCGATTGACACCATGGACCAATCGATTGGTACCTACCATTTTAGTGAAAATCGTGGCAGAATGTTGATGCAATCGATTGGTCTTGTCCATCAATCGATTGGTTCCCCTGTTTTCACTCTAAAATGAATTTCGTAATTCGAAATGAGGTTCAGTCGGATGCGTTGGAAATCTAAATCAATGATCTATTGCTTTGTGAGATAGAATAATTCTTATAAGTCAATTATAACTTACTTGTTGGTATTATACTGGTAGGTGTGTTTACAAATTATTTCCATATTTCCACCATAAAACATGAATGGTAATTGCGATCATTGTAAGGTCAGACACATTGGAAAGTTAGTACAATGATTCGTCAATTGATGAGAAGAAAAACATTTTTGGGCTACAATTATTGTTTGTGTTTTGGTAATGAATTCATTATGTGTATTTATGAATTATATTATGAATTGTTAATGTGTTGATTTTGAAATAATATAATTAAAAGTCTACGATGATGAGTGAGAAAACCTAGGAGTATAGAAAGGTGAATGACTTAGGAAGATAATGAAGGTTATGAAAGATGACTTAGGTTATAATGATTGGACGTAATGGTACCTCGGTGTGTATCATGAACAAGTATTTGCTTGATTACGAATCAATATGCATTGTATGGAACATGTGGAATACTTTGTGGATGTTTGGATATGATCACCTAGTATTTAATGAACACCATGAGAATTGGTTTGATATTTGGTGAGGAACATTTTTTCCAAAAGTCCTATTTGGTGATGAGCCTTGCTCCGAAAGTCCTATTTGTTTTTTAGACCTAATCACGTATTTGGATATGAATTATACACATACAACTTCAAAGGCTTAGGTAAAGAGGTAAGTGGGGATCTGGAACCAATGAGGACATGGGAGAAAGGTCGACACCTAAATGGGTTAAAGTCTCATATGGTGAAAGATATCCTAAGTAGGTTAGAGTCTTATACGGGTGAAGGTTGCTTAAATTGGGTTTAAATCCCATAAAGGGCCCGATATCCACCGCGAAAGTCAAATCATACAAGCATGTGTGAACCGAGCTTGGCTTTGACGTAGGTCCGTTCGGGGATTGATGTTTCGTGAATCCGAGTAATGATTGTTTAAGTTATGATAACTCAGGTGACATGTTTCCATACACTACGAACACCCCTTAGACACTTAAGTCTTAGGTATCTTGTGTGAGTGATACACAAGTAACGAGAGAGGAAGACTTGATTTACGATTCGATTAGAAAATCCTATAGAGCTAAGTGCACCATAGGATATGGTAACTTACTGAGATTATTATCTCATCCTAATATTGTTGTTCTTTTTCAGGTATTCCTTTCAGGTTGAATTCAAGAGAAGTTTCTAGATGGTGTTTCAAAGGTTTTTGACTATTGTGCTCTTCTGTTGTGGATCGTGTGCATTGAAGAGATTGCACCTAGATCTTAGTTTTTATTTTTTTGGAACTAATTTATAACATGTACCATAAACTTATTTTAGTTTGGACATGTGTATACAATGATGTCATTAGGCTCTTATGTTGTGTCAGTACTAAGAATTAACACTTGTATGGTATTATTCTAGATATATATTATATAGGTTGTTATAGTTGGTAGCAGAGCAGGTTGATTCTTGACCTGAGTTGTGATTCTGGTAATGTATAACCGAAGGGTGGTGTATGATTTCAGCAATCTTGTAGTGCTAATGAAATCATGGAGTTGAGAATTTCTATTGGATGAATTTATTGGAGTTTTGAGAAATATGAAAATCTGCTAGTAGAACAAGATTGACCCACTAGTATGAAATAAGTATTATAAGTAATTCCATACAACGAAAGAGAAAGGACGATTTTGTTGCATGTACGACATAAGGTCTAGAGGTGAGGTAGTGCGTTTGTGTTTTAGCTTATAAGGTCACTAGAGCATCTTGGAAGAACTGGGGTGCTTCAGGGAATATGTTCAGAATTGTACCTTCCAAGTGGATGAGAGCTCGAGAGATATGGACATTCAACATCCTATTATGGGTCTAAGATAATGGTGAAGTATAAGAAGAGGTTCGAGGATATGACTTCCTATTCCAAGTGGAACATGTATGGCCTAGGTGAAAGGTAGGAGATAAACCAAATATACCCAGTCTTAGAAGGGAGATCGAGTTCAGGATAGTTCGTTAGAGATTCAGTGTTAGTAGGAGACCGTTATGGAAATGTTGACTCATCTAAGGATCAGTTGAAAGAGGTTCATGTTGGGAGAAAAATCAAGTATTTTAGATTCAAGGAAATTCTAGTAGAATGGTTCCATAATTGGAGTTAAGAGAATTACCTTAGAAGAGAAGCAAACGCGGAGTTGGGAGTAGTGTGAACCTAGCAATACAACTATTTTAATGAGATGAATTTCAGATAAAGGAACAGAGGGATCATTAAGATTTCATTGAGGCTAAGATAAGAGCGTGTAGTTGATTATAGTTCACATATAAAGATTTATAGAGTAAGAGGTGAAATGGAGAAAGTTATACCTTGGTGTAAAGGAGCATGTGATAGTAGCATCATGGTCGCAAGCATGTGAAATTGACTACTTTATTTGGGATGGTTGTGGAGTATCACACTCTTTATTTCGAACAATGATTCTTGTGTGCTAAGCAATTTGAGTATGTGAAAAACAACAAAAGACAAGCCAAGCTTGAGTACATAACTAAGTATGGGATGTGATTAGAATATGTCATATGATATCGTGATTAAGAGACAAGGATTGTCAATTGCAAGTCATTTAGATAAGAAATTCCTGTGTGATGAAGCGAGTATAAGATGTTTGGCGCGGAAGAGAATCCAACCCGGTAAGTGTGTGGGAATGTCAAGGTTCATCTTGAGTGCACATTATATGGTTGACAAGAGTAGGAGTGACTTGTTAGAAGTCAGGTTATTATTCATCTTCTTAAGTAGTGTTTGGATTGGTTGATCGTAAAATATGATGTTCACACCTTGTTATAACTAATTGAATACATACTTTCAGTTTTGTGGGCCATGGTAGATGTGTGAGTTAAGAAAGGAGTTACAAGTTATGGCAAGCCAAGTTGATAGTTTTGATGTTGGAAATTTTGCAGGTGTATTGCATAGTTTATCCTCTATAGAGATGTCAAAGAAGTCAAACATTTGGGGAAACAACCTAGTGAACCATACTCAGTGTAAGTAAGTCTCTGATGTATCATTATTATAACTAATGAGAACCATAAAGAGTGAAGCTGGAAGATAATTATCGAGTGGTGATCTTGAGGAGGTCATTTCAATATCTTCCATATGTGTTAGTTAGGTGTAAATTGATTGGTCATAGTATGACATTGGATAATCCCCTCGGATTCACGACCTCAAATGTAGACTCCCATTAGAATGGTACCTGATGTGTACAATGATACTATACCCTAGTGAAAGGATTCGTGAGTTATACTTCCAGGAAAGAGTGGGAATCAAACATTTATGAAGTTAAGCACGTAACTTGGATCGTATATGAGTAAGAACGAGATAAAATTGTGGAAGTGTTAGCTCAAATTTTCGACGCCCACTTCAAATTACCAAAATTGGAAAACATGTACAGCTGGTTTCAACTAAGAAGTGATTCGACCAGCTGAGGGTAGACCGACATAGCTGATTGGATAAAGATCAAGCTTATAGCTGAAATTTCGGAGCAGTTCCTTAGGGAGCAGTTAGAAAATGGTTTCGATTAGAGATTTGAAATTTAAATAAAGGAGGGAAGATTACCTTCGTTAAAAACCGCGAGAATACACGTGGAAGCTGAGTGAGCGAACATAGGCATGCAGGGCGCCACATGTATCGACGTGATTGAAGAACCATGAGAGCGGTTATTTCGACCCAGTATAAATATAGGGTCTTTGTGTTATAAAAGCGTGTGTCAAATTGTTTATAAAAAAACCTGCAAATTTACTAAGTATTCATGTGAAGAAGAACTGTAAAACACAGAATGTACGTTGCCTACACCATTGTTTAATCATTTCAAAGAATTATAAAGTTATCTTTACTTTCTCTTCAGAAACTTCTTTCCTTGTTCTTTACTCTCAAACACTTTATTTCTTACTTCGTCATTTTTAAAAGTTTAAAGATCCTTAGTTCCTTTCCTTGCCTTGAACTTTTACCTTACAGTCTTAAAGATTCCAGCGCTTACAAACCTTTTTGATTATTTTCAACCCTTTTACAATTCCCGTTGTTTACTTCTTCTTTAATAGTTCTAAATACTGATTTAAGATTATTCTTTTGTTCAAGTCACTCTTTTGTGTTTAGTTTTTATTTGACGATTTGATTTGATGTTTAGTTCGATCATTTATTAACGGTACATTTACGAGAAATTTAGCACATGTCCTAGGATCAATCTGATCGATCCTAGGAGTGACGAAATTTAGAAATTTGGAAGATCAACGGTTGTTTACCATTTTTCAAGGTAAACAAATTGGCACGCCCAGTGGGACCAGTGTTAACGTTCTGTTTGATTGCTAAGTTTTGTTATAGAAAAGAATCGTTGTATGCTTTTAAGAAGTGGTAAATTAGCCATAAATGATGAACGACGAAAAGGGAGAGAATCACAGACAGGGATGGCGAATATGAATCCGCCAGAAACTCAGAATTCTCAAAACCCATCAACTAGCAGCATAGTGCCTCCTTCTTCTTCGATGGGGGCAAATACGAACACGATGCATGCGTCCGAAATAGTTTCGTCTATGGTGTGTTTGATTCTTATGCATTCGATCTCTCACTCTGAACCAATTCTGACTTATATTGGACCTAGGGGACCTCCCCACACTCCTTCACCGGTTAGGGACATTCCAAATAGGCCGTTGGTACCCCCTGGTTTTTCAATACCATTTAGTAGTCGAGAACAGCCGTATGGAATGCCAATTTCAATGATGGCCAATCTACAGAATATGGGTTCTACCTTTTCAGAACCAACGGCTAACATAAATTCACTAGTACAAGGGTTCGGGATAAACGTGGGTCGAACCAATCAGGCGTTAGGTTTAAGACACCCATTACAACTACCCACTCTTACCAATAGTTTTGCGGCGGCATGGAGGAAACAGATGGACGAAAGCAATCATGAAATGGTCCAGATGTTAACTCAAACTTTGGCAACTGTGCTAAATCCTTTGATTCAAAATCCAACTCAGTCAAATCAACAGATGACAACACAAGTGGCTCGAATGTGTGAGTTTCTTGGTATGCCTCAGCACCAGCGTCCCCTGCCCAGGGATTGGGTAAGAAAGAATCAAGAGCCCACACTTGAGGAGGACCTCACCATTAACTAGATCCCACAAAATCAAGGGGGAATGGTAGTACCTCATAGGATCGAACCACATGTACCCAGGGAACCAAGGGTGTTAATGGTAATATGAATCAAAATGTCGATGATATCATACGGAGGGAAGACATGTTCACCAGTACCTCCTTTAGAACAAAGAAAGAAACGAGGGTTTTGTAAATACCATAGTTTTTGGGTTATAAAACGTCTCAATGTTTTCTTTTCAGGGATATGGTGTAGAACGCAATCCAGGAGGGAAGACTCAAGTTCGGTGATAAGCCACGGAGCCAGATGAAACTCGGCTTCGATCCTCTACAAATTGCTGAAGCTCATTATACTGAGCCAGAGGAGGTGAATTTCATTGAAGTTGCTGATGATTTCTGTATAACCGAAGTTACTGAAGACTTCATCCATGAGCCTGTCATGGTTAAAGTACATGAGTACTTCGACCAGGCACCTCGTGATGGTTTGGCCCTAAGGGGCACGAAGGACATCGAGAAGGACTATGTTGATGCCTCGGATATCGAGGATGCTAGAAATTCAAAGTTAGTAATGATCACTAAAGAGACCGCTGATAGTTTCATTCAGCTGGACAAGGCCACTGACGACCTTCAAAAACAATTCCAAAAGTTGTCTATTACTGAGGATATCCACATGGAAGTTAATATGGTGGAGGTATCTCGAGAAGTCTCAATGGAAGTCGATGATGAAGGTAAGCAAGAGGAGTACATCAAGGTCTTCTTTCCTCAGGAAGAAGAAACATTGTCAGATTTCCTTCGAAGGTGCCAAAAGAAGAGATCGGAGGTGATGCTATGCCCCAGGTGCAGTGTTGTCTTCGACAAAAAGGCAGCTCAGAATCTGGAGGGGATTAGGAGAGTGAACCACCAAAATGTCCATAAAGCCATCCACAATAATCAAGTGGGTAAGCCAGAAAGGTTCTTTGATCCCAGGAGATATCCTGATCCTAGGCTCCATATGGTGAAGTTGAATGAAACCAAACAAGCTGGACGAAACTTCCAACCCATGACCTTTAAGCCAATCATCGAAGGGTCAGATGGGAAGTGGGTCAAGCAGGCTGAGGGGAGAAAACGTGGCTATGGCAAGTGGCAGAAGTTCGAGGTTGAAAGAGGTTCATCGTTGGCGTATCGCCAGGAATTCCGATCCGACAAAAGGACCGCACATGTGTCCGAAAACTATAAAGGAAAGAATCCCATGATGAGGTCCTAGTGGAGAAGAAAACAGAGAAGGAAAAATTGGAAAATATGACACTGATGATAAACCTCATAATATAGTGTTGACCAATTATGAAGGAAAAATAGGCTCCACCCTGGGGGCTATCGAAGTTGAATTGACTGTAGGAACGGTCACTAGGTCAAAAATGTTCATGATTGTAGAAACAAAGGCAAACTACAACATGTTGCTGGGAAGAGAATGGATCCATGGAGTCGGAGCAGTCCCGTCTTTGATGCACTAGAGGATTTTAATTTGGCGTCTAGATGGCATTGTTGAAAATATAGAGGCGGATGAGGGATATTTCAAAACCCCTATTAATCATGTTGACAGACGCCAATTCGACAAGCACTTAGCTAGTATAGCCCCTTGTAATTCTGATGAGTTTTCATTCACCCCTGATGACAACGCCTATTGTTCCTTATCGCTCCACCCCCACTATGGTTTCCGGTGGGACGAAGAGGTAGTGGGCGAAGAAAACTTCGGATATTTAGGAGTAGCCAGAATTGACCTCACAAGGTGGGGAAGTGAATTCAGTGATGATGACTGAGTTCGCAGTGTTAAAAAGGATTTCAGCCTACATAGTCGAAAACAAGCAACAATTGGCCTTAGAGGCTGAAATAAAAAACATGGCTGTCGAAGCCAGTGAGGTTTCTCCACCAGTAGGTCCTGGAAAATATTTTGACCCAGAACCACCTGACGAAGGTCAAGATGTAGAGCGAGACCAGAGGCTTGACGCGATCTACGATGACGAGCCTTTAGGTTTCTAGAAGGATCTGCTAGCGACCAATGTTAAGATGTTGGCTCAAGATCCCCTCGAAGAAGTAGACTTGGGGGAGGGGGTAATAAAAAGGCCAACTTACATCAGTCCCAACATCCATCCTCAACTCAAGATCGAAGTGGTCCAGTTGCTAAGAGAGTTTAAAGACTGTTTCGCATGGGACTATGACGAAATGCTTGGTTTAAGCAGGGAGTTGGTCGAATTAAAACTGCCGATCAAACCTGGGAAGATGTCGGTGAAGCAAAATCCAAGACGATTTTCCCCAACAATATTGTCAAAAATTAATGAGGAAGTTGAAAGACTTCTCCGTTGTAACTTGATTCGTACTACCAGGTATGTCGAATGGTTAGCTAACATTGTACCGGTTGTAAAAAAGAATGGTACGTTAAGGGTTTGCGTAGATTTTAGAGATTTGAATACTGCAACCCCAAAAGATGAATATTCAATGCCATTGGCGGAAATGTTGGTCGATTCTACCGCGAGTTATGATTATATGAGCATGCTCGACGGGTATTCTGGGTACAATCAAATATTCATTGCCGAAGAAGATGTCCCAAAAATGACATTTCGTTGCCCTGGAGCCTTAGGTACCTATGAATGGGTAGTGATTCCTTTTGGTTTGAAAAATATAGGGGCAACGTACCAAAGGGCGATGAACTCGATATTCCATGATTTCATAGAAACTTTTATGCAAATCTGTATAGACGATATTGTTGTTAAGTCTATTTCGGGGAAGAGTCAAATAGAACACCTTCGAATATCTTTTGAACGAATGAGAAAATATGGTTTAAACATGAACCCTCTAAAATGTGCTTTTTGTGTGCAGGCTGGGGATTTTCTAGGTTTTGTGGTCCATAAAAAAGGGATCGACATAAACCAGATTAATGTGAAGTCAAGCTTCTCTATGATGAATGTATTTTGATGAAGACAAAACTCCAAGCAACAAGAAGGCAAAGATTTTACTCAATAATAAAGCATCTTGATTCAAGAAGTTAAGCTTTTCATTTTAAGAAGGTATAATAAAAATACTTACCTTCACTAAAGCCTTAGATGATCAAGTATTCATATGGTTATTGCATAACTTTTCATAGTGCATGGAAAATGTCTTAGAATCATATTTCTCATTTTCAAACTGGGTAAATCGATTTACCTTTAAGGAAAATCGATTTACCACTGAAGCATACATATTTTTTAAAAGCAAAAATTAATCTTTTCATTTAGGTAAATCGATTTACCACTTAGGGAATCGATTTACCACTGGAGCATTACTTTTCCAGAAGCGAAATTTTAAGTTTTTTAACTAGGTAAATTGATTTACCTCTTAGGGAAATCGATTTACCACTGAAAGATTTTGAAAAATTTTAAACGTTGCAACAGGGAAATCGATTTACCCATTATGTAAATCGATTTACCACTGTGCGTTTCTGAAAAATTAGTGGTTTTTCAAACACCTCTTCATGCACCATTTCATGGAATCTTTTCAATTCATCTTTGACAATTGTTCATGATTCTTGCAGAACATTACCATGTTTCATTTGAGGTATTATGTGCATATAAATTCATGATCTTTCAAATTCAAACTTCACCTCTTCTAATCAACCTCTTAGAATTTTCAGAATTGACACTTATTATTTTAAACCTTCATTCAAGATATTTTCTGCATATTTTCATATCATTCAAAACAGAAAATTCTTGAGCAATCTAATATCTTGGTGTTGTGAATTATTTTCATTGGAAGAGAAGATCAAACAAATTGATATATCACTTAGTGTGATCATTATACTACAAACTTTACATTCAAACCATTGTTGTAATTCATATCTTATTATTTAGAGTTTGTTGAAAAAATAAGATTGTGTGTTTTTGTAAACACCTTGCTGTCCAGAATTGTTGGAAGCAAGAGAGTTGAGTTTGAGAGGATTGTTCTCATATCAACTTGGTGAATCACAAGTGGTTGTTCTTGGTGATTGTGTCTGTCTTGAAGAAGTCATAACAGATAGTGAAATCTCTTTCATGTTGAAAGGGGACTGGAGTACTCTCGATCTGTGAGGGGAACCAGGATATCTCATCGTGTTCTTTACCTTTCCGCACTTTACCATTCATCGCTTAACATAACCAGAAAACAAAGAACAAAGTTTTTCATAAACCGGAAAAAGTGTTCAAAGATCCTAATTGACCCCCCTCTTAGGCGCTACTCAACTAACAATTGACATCAGAGCAGGTTTTTGTAACTTTCTCCACATATCCAGACGATGGCTTACGCAAGCGCAAACCCGGTTTTTAAAGATGGAGGTAGTAGCAACAAACCACCTCTATTTTCTAGAGAATATTTTGAATTTTGGAAAATCCGCATGAAATCACTTAGAAGCACAAGGATATGGTATATGGGAAACCGTTGAAAATGGTCTGCATAATCCTATGAGTGTGGTCAATGGTGTTGGCACTCCGAAGGTTAAAAGTTCGTATGATGAAGACGATAAGAAAATAATACTTAATGAAAAGAAAGCGATAAATATTCTTCAAAGTGCATTAAGTATGGATGAGTTCTTCCGCACATCTTAATGTAAATCGGCAAGAGAAATTTGGGACACTTTGGTGGAGACTCACGAAGGAACCGCTAAAGTTAAAATATCCAGATTAAACACATTGAGTCAAGAATATGAAATGTTCAGAATGCAACCCGGAGAATCCATTGTTGCATTATAGAAAATATTTGTTCACTTGAAGAACCATTTAATTGCTCTCGGAAAAATATTCACAAATGATGATCTCAACCTTAAAGTGCTAAGATCCTTGACTAGAGAATGGCAACCAAAAGTAACGGCCATATCGGAGAAGAAAAGTCTTTCAACTATGACGTCCGCATCATTATTCGGAAAACTCCAAGAACATGAACTTGAACTTGGAAGACTCGAAAAGCATGAAAGTCAAGAGAAGAAATCCAAAGGAATTGCTTTAGAAGTAGATTCAAAGGAAGATAGAAATGATGGCATATCGGAGGAAGATGAAAATTTCATGCCCCTTGTTAAAAGGCTTGGTAAGTTTTTTAGTAAAAATGACAAACCCTTTAATGCAAAAAGAAATAAATATTTCAGAAAAAGAGAGGCTTCCACATCTACGCAAGAAGTCACATGTTATGAATGTGGAAAGCAAGGTCATATAAAGCCGGATTGTCCGAAACTCTCAAAGAAAGGTGGCTCTAAAGGCAAGAAGGATTTCAAGAATAAAAAGGCATATGTTACATGGAAAGATAATGAGATAAGTTCTTCATCCAAATCAGAAAGCGACGAATGTGCAAATCTAGCATTAATGGCCTCGCACCATTCCGACGATGAAGAAGATGAGGTTAGTAATGATTTTTCTATTTTTGATAGTGATGCACAAGGTGCTATAAATGAACTTCTTGAAGAATGCAAAATTCTGTATAAAACTATGTCATCTCAAAAGAAAACGATTTTATCTTTAGAAGAAAAAATCGTGACAATTGAAAAAGATGTCAACGATGAAAAACGAAAGATGATTAGTGAAAAATAGAATTTTGTATGTAAAAAGTGTGAATCAATTTCTTTCCAAATTGTCCAATTAAAAAGAATTCTTGAAAGGTATGAAAAAAGACAAATTGGGTTGGAAGGTGTCCTTAGCCAACAAAGATATTCCAATGACAAAAGTGGACTTGGTTATTCAAAATTTTCCAAGCCAAGTTCAAGTAAAACTGTCTTTGTTAAAGCTAATGACCAACCAACTAAAGAGAAAGTGAACAAGGAAAAAAATGTCCATCACTATCCTAAAAGAAAAATATTTTCTAAAAAGAAATCTTATGTTCCTAGATATAGAAGCAATTTTGAACCTACTTGTTCTTATTGCGGAATAATTGGCCATACACCTAATGCATGCTATGTTAGAAACTTTAGCATAACAAGTGAGCATTATGTATCAGTAAAGAAAGACACTAATTATGAAGGTCCTAAAGCAATTTGGGTACCTAACAAAATGTAACTTTTTTTGTAGGTATGCTTGAAAACCACATCAAATCTTTGGTATCTTGATAGTGGGTGTTCGAAGCATATGACGGGAGACATTAACAAAATTTCAAATCTATCATTAAAGGCCAAGGGTTATGTCACATATGGTGACAACAACAAAGAGAGAATTCTTGGCATAGGCAAAGTTGGAGCACCACCTTTCACATCCATTGAAGATGTCCTTTATGTCGAAGGACTAAAGCATAATCTTCTAAGCATTAGTCAACTTTACGATAAGGTATTCAAAATCAAGTTCACCAAAGATGAATGCTTGATTGAAGATGAAGTCTCTCATGAGGTAAAACTCAAAGGTACAAGAATTAATAACATATTTATGATTTCCCTTGACGATGTTTCTTTGAAGGTAAAATGTCTTATGGTAAACAATAATGAGTCATGGCTGTGGCGTAAAAGATTCGCACATATTCATATGGAACATTTGAATAAACTTATAAAGCATGATCTTGTCATTGGTTTGCCTAAGATAAAATTCATCAAAGATAGACTTTGTGGTGCATGTCAAAAAGGAAAATAAACCAAATCAACTTTCACATCAAAGAATGTGGTTTCCACTACAATTGTTACTGTAAGACCCCGATTTTTACCCTAAGATCCCTCATGGCATCATAACATTGCATTTGCATTTCCTCAAGGATCTTTAGCATCTTGGTTACCTTTGCCTTTAGGTGGGACTCCTTGTGATTGGTTTGAGATCACCAAGCATGCTTGAATTATACATCATTGTTTCTCTTACTTTTGTTTACTAACCAAAAGCACAAAAATGTGTCACTAACATCTTTTGTTTGAAGCTTGAGTATCATCTAAGACACTTTGTGGGTTCTATTTAGATGATCAGTCAACACAAGGGAATGGCTTGAGATACTTCCAACAGGTTCAAATGGGGTCTATTCGTCGGTCAAAACGTTAATCTTGAAGGAGCAAAAGTTTGTTCATGAGCTGTCATGCTCGCTAGGCGAGTAGAATGGGTCGCTTAGCGAGTCCCAAGAAAAGCCACCAGAATCACCTACGCTCAGAGGAATTTCTCGAACTGTCATGCTCGCTAGGCGAAGCCCACGTGTTAAAAAAAACGAAAAATAAATAAATAAATAAATAAAATATAACATAAATTTTTTGGACTTGGGCCTCTCTCATTTGAGCCCACAGGTCCACAAAAATCAGGTTATAAATTCAGAGTTTCAGTGAAACAAAATTTCATAATTCTATTCCTATTACCCTGGCAGGGAAAAAGATAGTGAGAGAAGAACTAACAGAGTTCAGAGCAACCTCCAGAGACTGAAGGGAACTCATCTGCAAAGAACCAATTCCCTCTCATATAAACCCTCAGATTGCTTTGCAAACCCAACCGAGCAATTCAATTTCATTCGATCTCTCCAATCAGGTTTGTCTTATTCCCATTACTTTATGCTTTTAATTTGAATGCTAGGAATGTATGAGGTATTATGGGTAAATTTGATACCCTTTTGATGCATGTGTTTGACAAGAGGTTTATGCCTCCTACCCTTGGTTGCTTTTTGTGAATTTTAATGGCATGATTCATGTGGTTACATTTTGATTTGGGGGCCACTCTTGATTACCCTATCCTGTTTGCTCTAACCTGTTTTGTGTTTGTTATGGAATTGTTTTCTCCTAATTCCGTCATATTACTCTAACCTGTTTGTTGAGTTTTTGTGAGGGCTCACATACTCTTGCAGAGATGGCTTGCCCGGTGTTCCACTTTATTTGTGGGATACCACCTGGAGGTTTATTCCGATTACCTGTACTGACTCACTTTCTTTGATGGTATTTAGCTTGGGAATCTCTGGGTTTCTTATTTATCTAATTGTTGTTACTTTGGATCTTTATCCGTATGGTAGATCTCTCGATCCCTTTACTTTTCCCGCATCTTACCGATTTCTTAGGTTTCGTATAGCCTCTCGTGGCATGTCATTTAAGCTAGCGCGGTTCCTTCATCTGGGACTACCTTTTTGCATGAGCATCCCTAAACACCCCAAACTCATTGATTTTTCTTCTCCTAAGAACACGTTATCTCCTTCTACTACAAGCGAGTAAGTCTCCAAAGGTCGAGCATCCGGTAGATTGCGTAGTAACGTCGTTCACTCCAAAACACAACCCTTACCCCATAGGTGGTCGAACTACGTTTTGCTCTGATTTTCATCCCAGATGAGATACGTAGGCAAAAGACGCGATGTCTTAGCGAGCACACTCCTCTTTAACCCATAGGTAGCCGAGCTACGAAGACTCTGATTCTCAGATTCAGATGAGATACGTATGCAGTGGATGCGATGTCCGCGCAAGTCATTTTCTTTTGACCCTTCTTTTAGTAAGTAGTACATTAGATAAACATACACGCTTTTCTCATCCCTTCAATCATGTTTGCACAAATAAATTTTCAAAAAAAAAAACAACAACCTTTGCAACAAATGTGAAAAGGGCTCCCTAGGAGTACCTAGGATGCTTTGGGTGCCTAATACCTTCCCGTTGCATAACCAACATTTTTACCATTCCTTTGGATAAATAGAAGTGCGGTGGCGACTCGACTTGTATGATTTACCTTGGATTTAGTCAATATCTCTAATGGTAACGAATACCCCGCTACAGAAAAGTGGCGACTCTGCTGGAGATACGAATCTTCCTAGTGGGTTTTGCCTACTTTCCATATTTGTTGTATTGTATTGTATATTTCTTTGTGTGACATATTTTTGTGCAATTTGGGATTACTGTATTGTATGTAATGATTGAATTGTTTGAATATTAATTCCTTGTATGCTCGGTGATCTTTGTGAGATGAGTTCTATACCCGGACTCGAGTGCACTTAGGATAGGAGAATGGCATAGTCTTGTCGACTTGTGTGGAGTTATTCCTTAGCAAGTTGACTTGCAAGTCCATTCACTTGGTGGAGGTTATGTTTGGATCAATAATGTCACACAAGTAAGTTGTGGTTAGACATTACTCTTTCCAATATAGACCTTAGAAGCCAAGGACCTTAGTTTACCAAGCCCATCTTGGCCTATTCTTAGGATGTAGTGCGAAAGTCGTTCAAGTGTAAGATTTGATACGATTGTTACGCGATACTACCTCTTCGGAAAATCGATTTACCACTGGAAGATTTTGAAAAATTTTAAACGTTACAACAGGGAAATCGATTTATCCATTATGTAAATCGATTTACCACTGTGCATTTCTGAAAAATCAGTGGCTTTTCAAACACCTCTTCATGCACCATTTCATGGAATCTTTTCAATTCATCTTTGACAATTGTTCAGGATTCTTGCAGAACATTACCATGTTTCATTTGAGGTGTTATGTGCATATAAATTCATGATCTTTCAAATTCAAACTTCACCTCTTCCAATCAATCTCTTAGAATTTTCAGAATTCACACTTATTATTTTAAACCTTCATTCAAGATATTTTTTTGCATATTTTCATATCATTCAAAACAGAAAATTCTTGAGCAATCTAATATCTTTGTGTTGTGAATTATTTTCATTGGTAGAGAAGATCAAGCAAATTAATATATCACTTAGTGTGATCATTATACTACAAACTTTACATTCAAACCTTTGTTGTAATCCATATCTTATTTTTTAGAGTTTGTTGAAAAAATAAGATTGTGTGTTTTTGTAAACCCCTTGCTGTCCAAAATTGTTGGAAGCAAGAGAGTTGAGTTTGAGAGGATTATTCTCATATCAACTTGGTGAATCACAAGAGGTTGTTCTTGGTGATTGTGTTTGTCTTGTATAAGTCATAACAGATACTGAAATCTCTTTCATGTTGAAAGGGGACTGGAGTATTCTCGATCTGTGAGGGGAACCAGGATATCTCTTCATGTTCTTTATCTTTCTGCACTTTACCGTTCATCTCTTAACATAACCAGAAAACAAAGAACAAATTTTTCACAAACCGGAACAAGTGTTCAAAAATCCTAATTCACCCCCCCCCCCATCTTAGGCGCTACTCAACTAACAAATAAAACCAAAGCCATCATGGAAGCGAAAGCGCCATCAACAAAGAAAGGTTTGCAGTCATTGCTGGGCAAGATCAATTTCCTAAGGAAATTTATCTCAAACCTTAGTGGGAAAACGCAAGCATTTTCTCCTTTGCTTCGACTCGACAAGGAAGTGTTCGAATGGGGGTAAGCTTAGCAAGTGGCGTTCGATAAGATCAAAGCGTACTTGAGCCACCCACCAATTTTGACAGCACCTTGTAGAAATAAAAGTATGAGATTGTACATATCTGCATCTGATAAAACCTTAGGGAGCATGTTAGCACAAGAGGATGGTAATGGTGTCGAAAGAGCTATTTATTACCTCAGTAGGGTTTTAAACAATGCAGAAACTAGATATAGCATGATCGAAAAGTTGTGTTTATGCTTATATTTCTCCTGTACAAAATTGAAGCATTATATCAAACCCGTTGACGTGTCTGTTTCATCTCATTATGATATTATTAAACATATGTTGTCTAAACCAATTTTGCATAGTCGAATTGGGAAATGGGCATTAGCTGAATTTTCCTTAACATATATGCCATTAAAAGTTGTGAAAGACCAAGTAGTAGCTGACTTCATAGTCGATCACTCCATTGACGCTGATGCTTTAAACTATGTTGAATTAGGGTCGTGGAAGCTATACTTCGACGGATCTAGCCATAAAAACGGCACAGGTTTCGGAATTGTAATTATTTCTCCAAATAAAATTCCAACGACATTCCAATATAAAGTAGAAGGCATTTGTTCAAATAACGAAGCTGAATACGAAGACCTCATAGCAGGACTTGAAATGTTGTTGGAATTGGGGGCAACACGGGTCGAGATAATGGGAGAATCAGAGTTAGTCATAAAATAGATCACGAAAGAATATAGGTGTGTTAAGGAGAATCTGATCATGTATTTTATAATCGCCAGTTGATTGTTAAAAAAGTTCGAAATGGTTTATATTCGACATATACCACGAATAGAGAACATGATAGCTAATGACCTGGACCAAATTGCATCTGGATATAAAATTTCGAAAGAAAAGTTGCACAAAGTCAGAGAAGTCAGAGGAAAGGTATTGGCAACCATATTAACTCCCTTGGATTTAGAAAAGATAAGATTAGGATGTGCTAATGAGGGAAATTTTGAAATATTGGCGATAGACAGTTTGGCAGATGAAGACTGGAGAAAGCCAATAGTAGTATACCTACGGAATCCCATAACCTCTACTGGTCGAAGAACCAGGTATCGAGCATTGAGTTACGTTCTTTTAGGTTCAGAGTTGTTTAAGAAATCTCCCAAAGGAATTTTGCTGAAATGCCTTAGTGAGTCAGAGGCATACTTTTCCCTTTCAACTATACCTAGTGGAACATGTGGGGCACACCAAGTCGGTCATAAGATAAAATGGATTTTATTTCGACAAGGAGTGTATTGGCCTACTATGTTGAAAGACTGCGTTGAATTCACGAAAGGATGTCAAGAGTGCCAGGTGCATGCAGGCATACAACGTGTCCCTGCAAGTGAATTACATTCTATCATCAAACCATGGGCATTTAGAGGTTGGGCTTTGGACTTGATCGGAGAAATTCAACCTCCCTCATCGAAAAGTCAAAGATACATATTGGTAGGAGTTGATTATTTCACAAAATGGATTGAAGCCATACCCTTACCAAATGTGAGCCAGAGGATGTGATCGAATTCATTCAAAAGTATATTATTTATAGGTTTGAAATTCCAGAAACAATCACAATGGATCAAGGATCAGTATTTACTGGTCGGAAAATGCAGGAGTTCGCCACTGACATGGGTTTCAAATTGTTAACGTCGACACCCTATTATGCTCAGGCCAATGAACAAGTCGAAGCTGCCAATAAGGTGATCATTGGTTTGATTAAAAAACATGTAGGGAAGAAACCTATTAATTGGCACAAGACTCTGGATCAAATTTAATGGGCATGTCGTACGTCCCCTAAAGAGGCTACTAAGTCGACCCCCTTTCGCTAACTTTTGGCCATGATGTCGTCTTGCTAGTAGAAATCCACCTACAGTCCCTAAGGGTTCAGAGGCAACATGAACTCCCCACAGAATCATATTGGAGCATGATGTTGGATGAATTAGTCGATTTGGACGAGGAAAGGTTAAGTGCCTTAGAATTACTAAGGCAACAAAAGAAAAGGATAGAAATCTCTTATAATAAGAAAGTGAAAGTTAAAAGTTTTACGCCTGGAGATTTGGTGTGGAAAGTGATCCTTCCAATGGATGGAAAAGATAGAGCCTTGTCCCTAAAGTGGGAAGGCCCTTTCCAAATTCTGCAGATCTTTTCTAATGGTGCATATGAGATCGAAGAGCTCGATGAAGATAGGAGGATTCTAAGAGTAAACGGGAAGTATTTGAAAAAATACAAACCGACAATCTAAGAAATAAAAATAAGAGACGAGTAATCGTGTAAGTAAAGCAAAAACCAAAATGGTCAAAATGCCAAAGTGGTAATAATAAAGTCAGAAGGCCAAAAGACCAATATTCATTACAAGGAGAAACTATGTTACATCATCAGACAACTAAGAATAGCATTAAAAGGGAAGATTGTCTTTAATTTGAAGATACTTGGATTTGAGGAGCTCTAGCTGTTTTTCGCACAAAGATCTTTTTGAGCGCAGGAGTTTGATGCCAGATTCAAGCTGTCGAGCTTTTTCGACAAACTCCATGCCAAGTGATAGATCTTGAGCCATCTAAGCATCATCAAATTCCAACATATGTTGCTTGTCCTCTTTAGCATCAGAGATTTTGGCCTGCAATTCTGATATTTATTGTCTCCAGGAAGCGATGTTACGATCATGAGCATCGACCTTCTCTTTATTCTTTTGCTTGATCTGTTCCGACTCCATGGACTTATTGGTATATTCGGTAGCAGCATCCCAAGCTGCAGCCTCAGAACCATATTTTTTCTCTATTTCTCCCGTAAGGTGAGGTAGCAACTTGTGATCCACAACATCTTGGTCGATCATGGTCCCTATCTCCAGAATAATATTCGCCACTTCAGGGGAGGCTTCTAGCAAGTCAACCTGGCTAAGAAGAGCTTTCAAAGCTAAAGGGGCAAAAGGATCAGCCAACAACAATAGAAACAAGTCACCCTTAAAGACTTTGTCCTTGATTTTAGAAAGGATTTCGCCCGCAGGGGTGCTCGAAGGCTGATCTTCTGAAACTAAAGTGTTATGACTCTGATCAGAAGAACTCTCCCTACAATTTAGCATCGCCTTTAAATACTCCAGTGGCTGACTTCGCTTTAAGATAGCCAACTTTTCTGCAGAAAGAGCACCAATGCTACTTGACGAAACGCCAACCGTCGGATTGTCGGCCATTGCAGGGGTTTGAGTTCGAGCATTTTCTTCACCCACATTGGCTCTTCCTTCTGTTTGGCCCTCGATGTTAATAGGGTTAGTCGCCAGATTTCCTTCAGCCGCTTCCTCTACCACCATGTCATCGACGCCCCATCCTTCGCCCTAAGGCTCATTCATTTCTACCACTGTGTGTAGACCAACCCCGGGGGTTTCCTCATCCTCAGCTAGTTCATCCTTAGCCATAGGGATTGGATTACCTTAGGCCTCATTTTCTTCGCTTGAGTCAGTCTCACGACCGGAGTCACTGGTATGAGAATGTTGAGTAGTGGTTTTTGGGGGCGAAGCATCGAGATTACCAGTTGGAGGTTGATTAATCTCGCTCATGGACCTCTTTTTAGAGGATGGTCGATACGTAGGTTCGCCAGCGCTGTTCAAAACATCTAGCACATAGGTAGGCTTAGAGAAAGCAGCTTTCTTGGGAAGAATAATAGTGCTTGCGTCACCCTAAAATCAATACAAGCAGAAGGTGTAAATGACTAAAAGAAGCAAACAAGTGAAATAAAGTGAAGAAGAGTGGGTGGTACCTTATAACCTTCGACCCCGGGGCTAGAATTGTCGCTCTCACTTTGAGCCGCTGCTACTCTTGCCATTTCCTAAGGAGTAGGTTCTTGGATAACAAGCGCAGCGGGCCTTTTTCTTGAGTTTTGTGTTCAGTTGATTAGAAGGATCGATGGGGTTCGGCTGTGGTTTCTTCTTCCTCGAAGTGAGATCCAGAATAGGAGACAGCTCATCTTCGTTAAAATCCACGACGATGGGGGTAGCAGTGGGTTTTCGGATTTGTAGGGGACTCACTGGAGGTTTTCGAGCAACCTGAACCAAGCATTAAATGTTATATCATCAATGTATAACAAGGATAAAGGAACAAAGAAAGAGAGGTACATTTGCAGGTTTGCTACTTCCCTCAACCTTCGAGTCGATAGGTCTTTTGTTGGTGTGTTTTTTGGGGAGGATCTTGATAGCTAGACAAAAACAAGAAGAAACGGTCAGTGTTAGTTAAAAGCAAGTTAAAGGGAATCTACTTCGAGGGAAATCCCCTGTATCACACCTTCATATATGTCTGATTCGATTCGGACATCTTTGATTCCTATATGAAGGTGCCCTTTGAAACTGCCTAAAGTGTGTTTAGTCGCAACCACCCGTTGAGCCTTTTTCTGAGATTGTTGTCGAAGGATTTTAATAGAGTCTCCACAAATGAACCAATCTGGAAATGGGGGTGGAAGAGCCACTCTGAAGTCAACATTTGGCAGTGGAGGAAACTTTGGGGGAAATAGTTCAAGAGCCATTTCATAGCGTTTCTCGCTAGGAACGTATGAGGGAATCTTTAAAGTTTCCATTTTCTTTGAAAACTTCTCTTTGAGCGTAACAACTGTTTCGCGGATGGTTTGACTAAGATCATCGGATCGATAGGCAGTTTCAAAGTAGTTTTGAAAAGCTTGAATTTCTTTTATAAGCGTATAAGTACCTTTCTTGGTCTTTTTCTGCACAAGGAGAAAAGCTTTGTCAAACAATTCAATAAAGGAAGTAACATCACATAATTCCTCGATGTAATACTTAGCCCACCATTTCCCAAAATCTCGACTACAAAGGAAGCTAGGCTCGAAATGAAATGGAGTCAACTGGGTCCTTCTAGTATACTTGGCTATTTGTTTGAAAGCCGTGGTTTCATTATGAACGACATTGTGAAGGAGGAGGCTACTCTTCTTGTTGTATAGGCACTTCGGGAGGACCTGGACCAACCCAAATTGTCGAGCAACAAGGTTGGGTTTCTAAGTTATCAGTGTGACCTGGACTTTCGAAGGGTTAAATCGAAGGGTAAGGATCTGAGGCGTCAAGAAGGCTTCCTAAATTAGCAAGGATTTTGTCTCTTGCTTTTTAGATGATGAAGGAAAAGTCCTGGTAAACCACCTAGGGCCAACTTTCCTGAGGGCGAAGGGAGCCATACTCGAAGTAAAAGTATGACGTTTAGCAAACATCATGATGTAACCCATGAAGGTTGGTTGGAGAGCATGTCCTTCGTCCCTAGGGGTTAGTTGAGCTAACCTCGGTCCTTTGATCCTCCTATGCCGAATTCCTTCAGCATCTTCATCGACAAGGCCCTTGTTTGGCAGATTAGCCTCGAATGTGGCATTGAGCCAAAGTTGTAATAACCAAAAGGGGCCAGACAACAGAAGATTCCCTTTGTCCCCCAGATTCTTTAGTTGAGCCACTCCGTCGCTCAAGGATTCGTACAGGCTAACCAAAATCATCTCTCTCAAGCAGACATCATGCCCCACATGCAGTTGGTTAGCCAGGGTGAAATATTTCTTGGCCATTTGTAATGATTTCGAGCAAAACAGGGAGTGTGACAGCCACAGAGCCAGCAAATCTATATGCTTCACGTTAGAGACAATTTCAGTGTCTTTATCATGGTAATGGACTATATGTGTTGAATATGCCGCTCCTGTAGTTGAGAAGGCAATAGTATCCATGGAGTCAACATCAGGATCGTAGGTGTGGCCAATGGGTTTCAGCCCTGTGATAGCGGCCATGTCGAAAAGAGTGGGTGTGACCATTCCACAAGGAAGATGGAAGGTATAGTGTGTGTTGTCCCAGAAGTACAGTGAAGAAACTAACATAGGGTTACTATAATCCAAATCCAATTTCGACAGCATAATAAGGTCATATATCCCTATACCTTTCCAAGCCTGAGCTTTTTGTTTCTCTATTTTGTTTAACCAATTGGAGTAATCAGTGGGATCTTGGAAAGTTGGGGTGGCACGAAAGGCTCTTAAACCATTGTTCATAAACCTCAAATCTATAGTGTTTTCAGCCTGGATGTTTTCGGAAGAAGAAGTCCTAGGGTTTCTGGCATGTCCTATGGGTTTGCATTTATGGTAAGACGGAAAAAATTCTCTAAGCTTGTCGGTATCAGTGTCAAAATCGCTAGAGGTCCAGATAAGGCATAAGTTTTATTAGAGACGGAAAAAGGAATGAGTACCTGAGAAGCATAAATCTGGTGTTGTTCCTCTGTCTAAGGTTCTGGTAGGTACTGACGATTACCAACTATAAGGGGGGCGGATAAAGTAGAAAATGGCAGTAGCTCAGAAATTTTCTTTGGGGCTTTGGACCTATTGGCAGTAGTTTTGAAAGAAACTCCTGTTCCCTTGAGAGCTTTTTTTGAAGCATCCATCGTTGAGGTTTGGGAAAAGCGAAATCTGGGTTTCAGTTAGAAGGGAAGGTTTGAACGCTTGAAAATTCAGAGAATGTGAGAAAGTTCTGAAATGGGTAAGTAATTGGGTTTTATACGCCTACAGGAAGACGTTGCAAATCAACATTAATGGTAGACAAGTTAATGGGACACGTGTATCCTTTGGGCAGTTTAGTGAAAATGGAAATTAATGCTATAGCCATGATTTCCTAGAAGCTAGGAAACGTGATGAGTGAAAAAGATTTCGTTGTGGGATGAAAAGACATGGGTAGGAAAAAAAATGATGACGCTGACATCACCAGACAAGTGGAGGAACTAAAAAGTTTTGCCAACATTGAGACACGTGGCAGTATCAGCAATTGAGGCGTCGAAGTAAGGTCTCAAAAAATGTCTTTCTCTCCTGTGTGTCGAAAATGACATTTTTGGGGGGAAATCTGTTAGCTCAAATTTTCGACCCCCACTTCAAATTACCAAAATTGGAAAACATGTACAACTGGTTTCGACTAAGAAGTGATTCGACCAGTTGAGGGTAGACCGGCTTAGCTGATTGGATAAAGATCAAGCTTATAGCTGAAATTTCGGAGCAGTTCCTTAGGGAGCAGTTAGAAAACAGTTCAGATCAGAGATTTGAATTTTAAATAAAGGAGGGAAGATTACCTTCATTAAAAACCGCGAGGATATACGTGGAAGTTGAGTGAATGAACATACAAATGTAGGGTGCCACGTGTATCAACGTGATTGAAGAACCATCATAGTGGTTATTTCGACCCAGTATAAATATAGGGTCTTAGTGTTAGAAAAGTGTGTGTCAAATTATGTACAAAAAACCTGCAAATTTACTAAGTATTCGGGTGAAGAAGAACTGTAAAACACAGAATGTACGTTGTCTACACCATTGTTTAATCATTTCAAAGCATTATAAAGTTATCTTTACTTTCTCTTCAGAAACGTCTTTCCTTGTTCTTTACTCTCAAACACTTTATTTCTTACTTCGTCATTTACAAGTTTAAAGATCCTTAGTTCCTTTCCTTGCCTTGAACTTTTACCTTACAGTCTTAAAGATTCCAGCGCTTACAAACCTTTTTGATTATTTTCAACCCTTTTACAATTCATGTCGTTTACTTCTTCTTTAATAGTTCTAAATACTGATTTAAGATTGTTCTTTTGTTCAAGTAACTCTTTTGTCTTTAGTTTTTATTTGACGCTTTGATTTGACGTTTAGTTCGATTATTTATTAACGTTACGTTTACGATAAAATTAGAACATGTCCTAGGATCAATCTGATCGATCCTGCGAGTGACCAAATTTAGAAATTTGGAAGATCAGCAGTTGTTTACCATTTTTCAAGGTAAACAAATTGGCACGCCCAGTGGGACCAGTGCTAACGTTCTGTTTGACTGCTAAGTTTTGTTTGAGAAAAGAATCATTGTATGCTTTTAAGAAGTGGTAAAATAACCATAAACGACGAACGACGAACAGGGAGAGAATCACAGACAAGGGATGGAGAATATGAATCCGCCAAAAACTCATAATTCTCAAAACCCATCAACTAGAAGCATAGTGCCTTCTTCTTCTTTGATGGGGGCAAATACGGATACGACGCATGCGTCTGAAATAGTTTCGTCTATGGTGAGTTTTATGCCTACACATTCGATCTCTCACTCTGAACCAATTCTGACTTATGTTGGACCTAGGGGACCTCCCCACACTCCTTCACCGGTTAGGGACATTCCAAATAGGCCGTTGGTACCCCCTGGTTTTTCAATACCATTTAGCGGTCGAGAACAGCCGTATGGAATTCCAACATCAATGATGGACAATCTACAGAATGTGGGTTCTACCTTTTCGGAACCAGCGGCTAACATAAATTCACTAGTACAAGGGTCCGAGATAAATGTGGGTCGAACCAATCAGGCGTTAGGTTTAAGACACCCAATACAACTACTCACTCTTACCAATAATTCTGCGGCAGCATGGAGGCAACGGATGGACGAAAGCAATCATGAAATGGTCCAGATGTTAACTCAAACTTTGGCCACTGTGCTAAATCCTTTGATTCAGAATACAACTCAGTCGAATCAACAGATGACAGCATAAGTGGCTCGAATGTCTGAGTATGGATTTGGGAGCACAAGTGGTACAAATTTCGGAGCAGGTGCTCAGAGGGAAGTATGGATTTCCTACGAAGTTCTGTAATCTAATTAGTAGTACCTGTGAATCCCATGTGTTCAAATGGAAAAGGGCACAGTAAAGAGTTATGGATAGAAGATAATTTGGAAGTTTCATGGAGGATCAAAGAGATAATTATTTGTAAGAATGACTGTAAGACAATCTTGTGCTAAGTGTGTATTTTATTGGAATAGTACGAGAGAAGTGAAGCATTAGGTGTATACGCTTCTAAGGTATAGTATTAGGTCAGGTGAAGTCGATGAGGATATCAATAGATGGATTATAAAGTTGTCACATTTGCTGAAGGAATTATAAGAGAAGAGTATTCCGTGTAGTCAAGGAATCGGTAAATTATCTCATGAAGATTTAATAAATATTGACTAACCAATCAAAAGAAGGCTTCGTGGTTATGATTTTGGTTAACTTAGTGCAAGAAAGGGAATTGTGGATTCGGGAGGGATTTGTGACCAAGTGATTCAGAACAGTATGCCAGATGAATTAAATAGGAGCAATGTTGGAAGTTAATCAAATATTGGAATAAGAGTATGGTTAAGATCATGAAGTTTTGAGAGTTTGTGAAAGAAGGAAATTTGCTAGTGAAGACAAGTTGGGAGATTGAGTATAATAGAGGATTTAACTTAAGCAAAGTCAAGCGCTGACCGGGGACGGTGATGCAAGAAGTTCTTATTTGTTGAGTGGAGGAAATTCGGGTGCTAATTTCAATTTAAGGGGTGGGAGTGTAATACCCCGTGTTCCCTTAAATGCTCAATTGGTTGTCATTTGAGACCAATTGAGTTCCTATGTACTATATATCTTATCAATTGAAACAATTTGATCTCTTATATGCTCTAATTGTTGTCAGTTGGGACAAATAGAGTAACTAGTGAACTCTGAAGAGATCAATCCTTATTAAAAGAGACTGCCATGTATTAATTAATACAAGAAGAAACATTTTGGTAACATTAATAATTGTTCAATTACTCTAGTAGACAAAATATCTACACTAGAAGATATTCTCTCTACTATCTTTTATTTCCAACCACACAAATTTATCTCTTGCTATCCACTCATTTGATCTAAGTGGTACTGACACAACTTTCATTCTCATTTTAAAGTGAAAATAGGGGAACCAATGGATTGGTGTACAAGAGCAATCGGTTGCATCAACATTCTGCTACGATTTTCACTAAAATGGAAGGGACCAATCGAATGGTCCATGGTACCAATCGATTGACACCTGCAACTTTTCCAAAAATCATACTTCTAAACATGTCTTCTTTCATCCTTTACCATTCTAAACCATTCCAAACCATAGACTAACATAAACTTACATCAAATCAAATGATTATGAGTTATATATATATATATATATATATATATATATATATATATATATATATATATATATATATATATATATATATATATATATATATATATATATATATATATATATATATATATATATATATATAATATATATATATATATATATATATATATATATATATATATATATATATATATATATTTAAAAAAATTAAATGTGGTAGCAAAATTAATTTGTGTACCTTATTTAAAGTCCAATATATCAATTTTGAGCAATCATTTGGTTCTGCTTCATCATCTCAACCGAAGGCAAACACAGTGGATTTTGGAGTTGGTAGGGAGAGTAGTTATCATTGTAATCAATGTAGCCCTTTTCCATGTAAATTATCATTTTTCAAACTTTGTAAAGATCCATGGAGTCCTGCCATTTGCGGACTACCATTCTATTAAATAAAGTTGACCTTTTATCCAATTATTTCTATTCTTATTTGTTTCTATTTTAAATTGAACTTTTATGATGATAATTTTGAAGTGAATAAACCAATGAATGACTATTTTTCTTAAAACCATAAAAATAGTCACTGTAAGAATAATCGATTCCAGCAAGGAATGTCAACAACAATCTAAGAACAGGTAAGTCTGGAAGTGTGAAGCATTGTTGTCTTCCCCAAACAGTTGGTTCGGTAACTTCCTCATCCCCAACAGTTCGTCATTCATCCCCAACATGGTTGATAAGTTGTCGTCAAGCAACCTATTGTCCCCTTTGAGTTGATTATTTTTCCCCTTTGCGGTTTATCTTCCCAAGCTGAGGTGTTCACGTTTTGCGTTCCCCAATTGTGACTTGATTGAACCTTGGTTATCTCGGAACCTTTATTTGGTCTTCATATCCCTATTTGCATTTGTGTTGCATAACCACAATAGTTTCTCCCCTGTACGAGTCAGATCCGGTTATCTCTACCTTGGAATTGGTTTATTTCGCGATTTCCAAGAAGAATCTGATGCTTATTAAGGAATTTGATGGTCTTTGATTTGTTCTAGCAGGTCACAACATCCCTAGTATTTTTCCTGGTTGCTCATTCAGAGCTTTACCTATTGTATCCCCGGTCGTCTTCCGATGGAAGCTTCCTCGTTCCCGCCTGCTAGTGCATAGTTCTGAGCAGTATTGATTATTTCTCCTGCAAGGTTGTCTCCCATTTGATATGATGTTGACTTAAAATTCCTCGTAACATTGATTTATTTGGATCCTCAGCAGATCCTTCTCTATCATCAACACGGTGGCTGGAAACATGTTACCTATGTCCTTCCTCAACCAGAGTTGATTTATTCTGAGCTAGATGATTTATTTTCACCCCTAAGAGACTCTCCAATTGGTGTTTCCATCTTGTTGAGATTAGCCGAGTGTTTTGTAGTAATGATTCAAATCCTAGCTATTTGTATCCTCTGTGATCCTTTGTCAGCATAATCATATACATACTCATACATACTCATGCATAAAACACAACATCGGATATTTCATTGTGCATTTTATCACATTGACCTTTCTTCTGATCCCCTGTTTTGTTGATATTATTTCCCCATACAGGTTTGGTGTGTCTGTCCTCTTTCAATTGTAAAGTGTCAGCCTCTTAAGCAGAAAAAGTTTATCTTCTCCCTTTCCCCCAATGAGTTATTTCCTCGTGGATGATTATTATTTCAGTTTCCTCCCCATATCATTATCTGTACGGAACCACCCCCCTTGAGATATATCATCATTGGGTTGAGTCTTGTTTGACCGTTTCTTTCTAGTTCTTACCTAGATAAATCTTTTGGTCCCCCGAGAGTTTATCACCTAATAACTAGTAATGTTCTTCTTGATGTTAAGTACTTTACATGTGTTAATTTACCCAGTAACTGGTAAAAAAGGTGATTTACTCTGTTTTTCTCTAGCAGATTTATTTTTTGTTTCCCCAACAAGTTTATCCTTGATATGTTCATCCTAACCGATGACAGATATTTTTCGTTGGTATTCTACCCAGTAAAAAGGTAGTTGTAATTTCTATTTTCCCATAAGAGTTCATCCTTGATATTTTCACTTTAACCAGTGATGGATAGTCTCTTTCTTCGGTCTTCTACCTAGTAACCGGTAGTTGTAATTCCTATTTGTGGTATTCTTCCCAGTAAATTGTAGATATAAATCCTATTATCCCCTCAGAGTCTATCCTTGATATGTTCACTTTAAACAGTGACGAATTTTCTCTTTGTTTGGTCTTCTATCTCAACGAATAGTTGTAAACCCTATTTTTCCGACAGTTTATCCTTGATATGTTCATCTTAACCAGTGACGGATATTCTTCCTTGTGAGTTTATCATTGATATGTTCACTTTAACTAGTGACAGATACTCTCTCTTTGGTCTTCTGCCCAGTAACAGGTAGTTGTAAATCCTATTTAACATCTTTTTCCAGTAGGTCATTCTTACATAGTAACCGGTAATGAATGTGCCTCTTTTCTCAGTGAGTCATCCTTGATATGTTTACCCTAACCGGTAACGGATGTCCCTCTGTCCGGATGTATTAATCTTTTTACCCAATAACCGGTAGTAGATAACACATCTCTTTTACTCCTGTGTTGAAGTCTTTCTTCTCTAGTTGAGTTTAAGTGCGTATTTCCCTAGTGTAATCGCCATTCCCCTGTTGCGTTTGTGTATTTAAGCTTTGCTCTAATTTACGCATTTCCCCAATAAGCGTTTCTTGCTGTATGGGTGTTATCCCAATACATGCATCTTTCCTTTCTGCCTATCTGAGTCTTTCCATTGATTTATTTTCATGGAAAACTCCTCGTGTCACCAGTAGTTTTAAGTCGTAGCCTGGCCTATGCATAACTTTTTATCCCCTAGAGTCTTTATCTCCTTAGTAAGTTTTCCTTATGGAATGCATTATGCTCTTGTGGACTTTCGGTCTCTCTGGATTATTTTCCTTTGTGGCAATATATTCCCCACAATGATTATTTTAACATTCATATCATATGCATCATGAGGTCTCTTAGGGACCAAAACTTGTTTCTAGATGTTATTATTTAAATCCATTATGCTGAGTTGATACGAAGATTTTAACCTTCACATCCTCAACTAGAATGTCCTTAAATAGGAGCAGCTATAAGACCCCAATTTTGACCCTAAGATCCCTCATAACATCTCATCATTTGCATTGGTTGTGGGATCACACCTTGGTATCTTCTACACCCCCCATTCATTAGGTTTGAAATGAGAGAGATCACCAAACACATTTTATTGTATCATACTTTATTTTATTTTGTTTACTAACCAAAATACCAAAAATATGTCTATGTATGTCTCTGTTTCTTTGTAGGTGTGTGTGTGTGTGTCCACCTATGCCTTATCAAGCTCACAACTAGGGTTTGAGACCCTCAATGCAAGGAGATCAATCCGAAAATGGTTCACACCGTCTCTATACATCTGGATCCCCATGTTCTTTATTTATCATTTTGATCAAGAATTCATCAAGAGTTTTAAGCTTGTTTGCCTTGGAAGCCCTAATTCATCTAGGTATCTTGTGTGACTTCCTAAGCAAGTTTCTTCAACAATTGGTCAAATATATCAAGGTATACTTCATCATACATCATATTATACATATATGATCTTCCATGAGTCCCAAAGATCAAGATAACTTCAAGTTTGCAAGTTGGTTGAAAGAAGTTGACCAGAGAAAGTCAACTAGTCAAAACTGGGGTTTCCTAGACCCTATCTCCTACAATTTTTGACATATGAAAATGATTCCAATAGAAACGTTACTCCTTATGACATTCCAAACAACTTTCATATTGATATAAGGAGTTATTTTTGCTTGGAAAGTTATTTTTTATGGTGAAAGATTATAGGTCATTTTGTCTGTGCCCTAGTTAGGAGGTCAACTTTCAAGGACCATAACTTGCTCAATTATTATGATATGAAGTTCATATAAGTTTCATGATCAATTTCAATATGTCTCATACAACTTTTATTCTTTGAGAAATTTCAAATTCTACTTGAAAGGGAATATCCCAATAGGAAACATTATATGTCATTTTGGGCCATTACCATTAAACAAGCAATTTTCCTCAACTTTTAAATTGCATAACTCCCTCGTGCCAAATCTAAATGATGTCAAATTGGTGACATAATTGAATAGGGTTGAAATCTATACAACTTTGATGAAGGAACCATTTCCATTTGAAGCCCGTAGAAAAGGTTATTCAAGGTGTAAGAAGTGGTCATTTGACTTTGTACTTCGAAAATTTTCAACTATGTTTGATTTCTCAAACTTCCACCTCAAAATTAATAATGATACAAGCTTCAAATGAAAAAGTATTCAACATAAAAGTTGTCCCCCTTTATGTCTCCTTTCCAAAAAGTCCAAGATCACTTCATTTGGATAAGAATTGAAGGACTTGTGCATGGATTCTTTACAAGGCTTCATTTGGTAAGATCTATGTTCAAATTTCATTTCTATAATGCATGACCATGTGAAATAATTTCAAGGGTATTAGCACATAATTTTGGATCATTTGGAATCATTCAATGGGCCTTTTACATGGCCATGCATCCACGCAAGCAAACTTGCTAATTTTGGCAAAATTTCAAAGGGTACAAAACTGAATTCCATTGCCTATATAAACAAGTGCATTGCCTCAAGATCATGAGACACACATTGCCCAAGCTTTGCCAAGAGATACCAGAACCCTACACCATAGAATACCTTGAGGATTTCTTTGAAATCAAGTTTGAATTTCACCTTATGTTTTGAGATTCAAACTCCAAGGATTCATTGTATTTTTCATCTCAATTAGTCACTGCAAGAAAGAGGAGGAAGAACCAAGTGAATTCAGATCAAGATCAAGCCAAATTGAAGCTACTCGGAGGTGAATTTTCTCAAACTTCTCTTCTTAGATTCTCCCTCATTTCTTAACTATTTTGCTTGATTATTGGTTGTCTGAAGTCCTACCAATGTAGGCAACAAGATTAATTTTCTTTGAGGTTAAATCGAAGCATCTCAGTTCATGATCCTCAAATTTCAAATCCATGTATCTTTCAACATACTTGGAATTGGAAGAAATTGAGGCCAAATTCAAGTTCTTGAGAGTTTTTCCTTTAAAATGATGTCCTTACTTTTTATTTTGGTGGTGGTTGATGGTGGACCAGTCCGGTGAGGTCCATCGGAGAAGATGACCGGAGCTAGGGCTCCGGTGATGTGGTGGCTTGCTCCTATCCATCAAATCTTCCCTCCACGTTCTAATCTTGATCATCCATTATAATTACCACTTTTGCCACGCGGTTGACTTGAGCGCATCATTCACCTTAGCGTGTGCCCATCAAATCTGCCACCTCAATTAATGAGGGAGATCTGATGGCCCTTGTTTTTTTGAATTTTATTTTAATTTCTGAATTTTCATTTAATTCCTTTATTTTGTTCAATTCATAATAATTTCATTTTTAATCCAAAAAATATGGGACTTTCACCAAAAATCTTTAAATATTTTTAAAATCCATATTTTGAATTCAAATTATTTTTTTGGATTAATTTTTGATATTTTTCATGAATTAAATGTTTTTATGCATATTTTTAATTGTTTAAAAATACTTCTAACTTTTCAAAAATCATGAATTTTTTAGTCTAAGGTCCTTTGACCTTATTTGACGTAGGATAAATCCCTTGGCCATTTATTTGGTATTTTGAAGGGATTTGAGGTTTTGACCAAATTAAAATGCATTTTAATTCATTTTCAAATTGATTTTTAATTGAATAAATGCTTGAAAATCATGTTGAGCCATTTTTATGGTCTTGTGATGTTTGATTTTCTGTTTCGCCTTGATCATGGTAGATTTGACTTTTGTTTGACCAATACTATTAGATTTAGGGGATTAATGAAATGTACATTTCATCTCCCAAAACGAATGGATAGTATTGATCAGATGAAATTCCTCATGTGATCAATTTGGATTCTATTTCCCCTTTCCTCTTCATCTTCATACCTATTCTTCCCCAATCCATCATTGACGAATGAAATCTCTTCCTGTCTATGGCTAATTGATTCATCAATGACTTTGTGTCAGATGAATCAACATGAGTTAGATTGAGATAGGTCCTTCCCCCATTTCTTTTAGTGTGTGGTATATTTTAGGAGTTTGGTTCTTTGTACCAGATCTCTAACATGCATTAACACATACATTTTTATTGCCCGACCTTAGACAGTTGTGACTTCTACATAAGTCCAATTACGATTACTTAACATAGAGCTAAATTTGATCAAGAAGGTATAACATTCTAGTAAGTGAGATAGTTAGTCTCCCATTCTTCATGGCATTTTGTGGAGACTTGACCTTTTTCCTTTCATGAGAGCTAGTGGCATACTTGTTGAATTATCCAAGTTGGAGCCCTTCTCATGGACGATGTCTTGGTTCAAGGATTCATACTTGTAAATGAATGGTTGAGTGTTCTCCAAAGAATGACTTAATCAATTAAAATTCAACACTAACATTTGACTAATGCTTGACTGGCTTTTATTCATTTTTGCTTTTACTTTCAAGTCATTTACTTTATGCAATTTAAATTTCAGTACCTTTATTATTCATCTGTCATTTACATTTCATGCAACTTGTTTATGTTTAAGCCATTTTCACTTTGCTCACTTGAGTCATATCCTTGTGACTGTGTATATTGTTTGCTTGTTTTGATTTTATTTGTGGTCTTAGGACCTTAAAACACCTAATAACCACAAAAACCCTGAAAAACATCTTGGTGGACTGTTGAATTTAATCTGAGCTTTTGGACTTAGAATTAGGTAACATTCCCTGTGCTAAAGGCCTTGGCCAATGCCAACATTTCAGACTGAGATGTCTCTGCTTGTGCCTTCATCTGATGCAAGACCTTGGATGCCTTGGATCCATCTGCTACTCTGTCTATATGCTTAATTATTTTGTTATTGTCTATGTCTGATGTTTTGTTCTAAGTTGATCAAGGAATATTTCATCTGCTACATGGGAAGGCACTGAAGACTGCTAGTTATTGGATGACTTGCTTGGATATTATGGTTATCTTTATTTGATGCCTTGACCTTTACCTAATGCTTGGACATTGCTTATTGCTTATTGCTTATTGCTTATTTCTTATCAAAGTACAAAGGAAAATGGGTTTCTATATGACATTCTTGTCTGTTGGATTGCATCTCATTGGTTAGATCTTTTCAACTCTTAACTTTTAATTTTTTCTTAGAATAGCCCCTTCATCTCCTCCAACTTCTTAAATTTCTAAATCTCTCCCTCTTTTCAAAAATCTTCTTTGCTTGTGATTTCAAACTTAGACATGTTTTAATTATTAGACTTTTTGGCCTTATGCCAATGACTTTTAAAATATTTTCTTAATCAAATTTGTAAATGAACTTAACCATATTGACTTCAAATTTCAAAAAGACAAAAAGAACTAACAACCTCATTCAAAGTTTCTTTGGCCTTTTGTGCCTTCTTATTAAATTTTTTGTTAAAATCAATTCACAAACTTATTTAAATTTTTTACCATGAACTACGAGATTTTAATCCCTCATTTTTATGTTGGTGCATAGGCACAAGACCGAAGGTCTTGTCAAACACAAAAATATAATCAATAAATTCTTTTCTCATCTTCTCACTCCGTATTTTATCAAACCTCATTTAGACCAAATCACTTGCACATAAGAAAAGGCTCCCTAGGAGTACATAGGACACTTTGGGTGCTAATACCTTCCCTCTATGTAACTAACCCCCTTACCTGTAATCTCTGACATTTTATTAGTTTTAATTTGAAAACTTATTATGTTTGGGTTTTGTTCATACTTTTGCCCTTTTCTTTGGAAACAATAAAAATGTGGTGGCGACTCTGGTTTTATTGACGTCAAGTTTATCCATAGCTTTATGGTCATAAATTTACCGCTACAACCTAGAAGAACTATTATTTTTATAACTCTTACTTCTCCTTGTTTAAACAGCCTTCCCAATGTTCCCATACCTAGCCTTGAGAACGTCTAACCATAATCCATCATTCTCCGAAAGAATCCTCAATTTCCATTTCATCTGAAGCGGGATGTTGACCTCTCATATCTTCTTCACTCCCAAACCTCCTAGCCGAAAAGGTTTGCATACTTGATTCCATGCAACCCAGAAGGTCTTCTTAATATCTTCTGAACCTCCCCATAAGAACCTCTTTTTTATACTCTCGACCTTTTTCTACACTGTTATTGAAGCCTTGTAAAAATCCATCAAGAAAATAGAGATACTCCCAAAGACCGACTTAACCAACGTAACTCTCCCACGAATCGAAAGCATTTTTCCCTTCCAACTTGAAAGCGTAACTTTAATTTTTTCCAACAACGGTTTCAAAGAGGCAATCTGCCTAGGGTTAGACCCGATTGGAATGCCAAGGAAAGAAAAAACTTTGTCTTCCATCTCGGTAGCCCTCCTAAACAATTCTGCCAACCATTAGGAGACCATAACAAAGAGAAAGGGAGAAAGAGGGTTTCCCTTCACAGACTCCTTTTGACAACGAAATCCTTTGTATGGCTTCTGTTGACCAATATCGACATCTGACTAGAGAAAACCAATGCATCCACCCATTTTAACAAAGTATCTTTGAACCCCAATCTCTGCAACATGTACTTGAGGAAATCCCAATTAACCATATGGTATGCGTTTTTGAAATCAACCTTGAAAAGAAGGCAATCTTTTTTTCTCGTGTTGCAAATTCCATTGTTTTGTTAGTAATAAGAACCCCATCCAATAGTTGTCTACCAGGCACGAAGGCCGATTGGCTGCTCGAAATCAACGAACCCAAAACTTTTTCTAGCCCGCCTGCCAAAAGTTTACTCAAAATTTGTTGAACACTTCCTGAAATTCTGGTTTGGTCAGAGTTCAGATGTTCTACTCCACGTCATGACATCTGATCCAACATTGTTACTAATACAGCAAGATATCTATACAATTAACATCCAGTACTAATGTGCACACATTTGCCGATGTCACTACATCTGCTCCTGTATTACCATAGAATGGAAGAACACCCAGTTTTGTTCATCTGGTAGAAAGACTCAGCAGAGATCAACCATAGCTCTAACTTCTGTTGAACCAACACAGTTGTTAGCATGATGTTTCAATAGTGATTTGAACATCACCTGTTACAGTATTACAGTTTGCTGGCCTTGTACTTGTATTTCCTAAAATAAAGGTTGAACAAGTTAACCTAATTTTCACATATTAGGGTACTAACAAATATGCTATTTGTTAGCTTCATTAATTGTAGCTTAGTTGTTAGTTTCCTGGATTTTAGCTCAGTTGTTGACTTCTTGAAGAATAGCCTGAGAAAACTACTGAAACAGAAAAACTAACCAACCTACAATTTAGCATATGTTGTCTAGTATGAATGTCATAACATTCAGTTTGACGACCAGAACATATACCATATGCTAAGTCTGTTATTTTCCTGGAAACAGACTGTGCTAAATGCTGTACTGTAGCAGACCAACCAGTCTATACTTCACTATCAGCTTACAGTAATAAATGTCAAAACATCCAGTTTGACATTTAGACAATGATCATTTGGCCAGGTCTGTTATCCTCTTGAAGTAAAGACTGAAATAAATACTGAACTGAAGCAGAAAACCCAACCTGCCTATTATTCAATATATGCTGTCAATGATGAATGTCAAACCATTCTGACTGACATTCAAACAGTATGCTATGTGTCTGGTCTGTTATTATCTTGATAAGCAGACAGACATACAAGCTGAGTTATGGCAGACAGGATTATAACATGCAGGAAGAAAACAAACACAGGAAATTGTTAACTTAGTTCGGTGCAACATCACCTACTCTGGGGGCATACCAAGCCAGGAAGAAGATCCACTATCAGCAGTATTAATTCAAAGTTAAACTCCCCCGTTTACAACCATTCACTTAATCCCTACCCAATGCAATCTATACCTAGGAACTCCTAGATAGAAACCTCCAGTTTCCATTCCTATCACTACAAATACAATGTAATGATGAACACCTTGAACTTGCTTCACAGCTTCATTCAAGACCATAACAAACTCTTGCCTACAGGCTTTGAGTTACAACTAATCTCAGCTTTGAGCATTGAGACACACATGGTAACCTTCCCACAGGTTGGGAGGTTTACCTCACACACCCCTAATTTTACATTCTATGAGGCTTGCTAAAACTAGGTTACAATATGCTATTTATAACCTAATCACCCAGCTGGATTTGGGCCTTCAGAAATCGCAATAAACTTCTTTGCTGTTACAAAGTCAACAGAAACTTCTGCTACAATCAAGGTCTTCAATCTTTTAGTTCCCAAAATATCTCCATATATATCTCCATATATATCTCCATATTTAGAGCCTATATATTCTGATTGAGTCTTTAAGACCTCCACAAGGAAGTTAGGATATTCACCAAATATCCTCACTAATCCCAGAATATATACCTGAATTAATTAATTCAGTTTTCTACACATGTGCGATGTCACAGTCATGATGTCGTGACATCGTACATAACATGTTGGTCCAGATGTTGAACTTCTTCAACCCAACATATTAAAACAACAGAGGTGATTCCATTATTTGTTTTACAAAATTAATGCCAATCCTAAGGTATTAACACTTCCAACAAGACAAATAGGCATGTACCCAGAAGGATTAAAATACTTAGGGACTAATGTCATAAGGGAAGAAGTAATGGCCTTCGAAAGTTTTGCCTTATTGTGAAACTCTTTAATGAAACTAGAAATATCCTCCTTCAAAAAGTGCCAACACTCCCTGATAAAGACGAAGTTGTAACCGTCCGGACCAAGGCTTTTCGAACCCTCGGATTCCCAAACAGCCTCCTTAATTTCCACATAAGAGAAATCTACCTCGAGAAGCATCGAATCTATGCCAAAAATAGATTTGAAATCGATTCCATCTAAGTTCGGCTTACTGTGATCAGGATCCAGGAATTTAGAATAGATATGTATCCTAACCTCCTCCTTGACCTCCCCTACCAAATATATTAACCCGTTCTCCGAGAAAATGGAACTAATAAAGTTGCGTCTATGTTGCGCTTTAACAAAACTATGAAAAAAAGTGTTGTTCACATCACCGTCTCTTCTCCAAGACAAGTTGGATTTCTGAATTAGGATCCTTTCTTGAGTGTCTAGGTTCGTCCATAAAGAACTAGTTTCCCGACTTCTCCTTACCAAAAAATCCTCCACTTGATCCTCCTTCTAACTCACAAGCAATGCATCAATAGAATTCAGCTCAGCCTTGTTTTCTTCGACGTCCAGGTTAATTTTCCCAAACACCTCCTAATTACACTTCCTTAGCCTCCCTTTAAGAAGCTTGAATTTTTCCTTCAACATATAATCTTCTTTATTAATCATAATCTGAATTGGGAAATGGTATGAAATCTCCCTTTTACTAATAGATTGACCAATTATCCCCCACATATCGATCAAAACTCCAAACACAAGGAAGCGGTATAAATGACTCATAGACTTCCCGTCGCCACTATACCAATTGAAGATGCTACCCTTTCAAGGCATATTAATAAGCTTGACCTCCTTTATAAACTCATCAAAATCTCTCATCTATGACGTCCTGTTAACGAGAACGCTCCCTTTCCTCTCTTTAGAGCACACTATAGAATCGAAATCCCCGTCGACGCACCATTCCCCATCCCCGTACCTCATTTTAAACTCGGCGATTTCCTTCCACATTCGTCTCTTCTTAGCTAGACAACAAGGAGAGTACACATTGATAATGCAATAAAATGATTCATCCTAACAACTTTCAATCCTAGAAATGCCATGCCTTTAAAGGACAAAATGGGATCGGAAAGACCTTCCTTCCATAAATTTAATAAGCCTCCCGATTGACCCGTCGACTTTGAATAAGACCACCCCACCTTCTGATGTGGCCAGAAACTACTGAAAATAACAAAATCAACCCTATTGAGCTTCGTTTCCTGGATTAAAAAGATATTCGCCTTACCCTCCAAAATTTCCACACTGATTCTTCTTTGTTTCGCTCTACTACTACCCCATCTGATATTAAGTAACCCAATGATCATTTTCCCCGATATTTCGACCCCTTCAGAGCATGCAACCTCTTCTTGTCTTTCGCTTCCATATCATAAATATTCTTCTTGTAATATCTTCCCCTCTCCTTAGGGGCAACCCCTAATCTAGAAACAACTTTCCAAAATTTCTCCCCTACATTTGAATCCATGTTCTCCCAAAATCAGGTGTTCCCCTAACGGATATCAGAGTCGTTCGTTGATTCACAACAGAGAACATATCCTCCCAAAAAACTTACCTCTTTCACAGACTAGGAAGAAAGGGTTTCAACAATAGGAATATAATTGGATTTAGAAGAAGGAAGTAACATCACTCTGTTTTTGCAAATACTTTTTGTGAAATGAGAAGGAGAGTATGACCCTCCTACCTTGATTCTGGGCTTATCTAAGGCGTTAGAGGTATTGGACCTTGGATCCAAAGGCCCAACACCTAAATCGGGTGTCACCAACCCAGGCCCAACCATTAAAGGGAGCGGATCCCTGGAAGCCATAACATCTAGACATGTGTCACGATTATTTTTATAAAAGAAATCAATTGAGAAATTGACTTCGTTTTCCTCACCTACTCTGCCTTCGCCAAAAATACCATCATTAAGAAAATCTCATCCATCTAATTTATGACATACAAGCCACGCCCTATCCTCCTTCAAAGCTAGGTCAAAACCGACCTTTCAGCCTTTCACCTTCTTAGGACCTGACTTAGACTTAGATTGATTTTAGAAAAAGGTGATAATTAAAAATTGCAAAAAGAAAAATGTTTTTGTAGTTTTGAAAATATTTCCATTTTCTTAAAAGAAAAACAATAAATGAACAATAAGAATTGAACAAAATGCCTTTTATTTATCATAAGATATTTGAAAATAAAAGTGGCCCTACATCCTGATCCATTAGCCTTGGGTAGAGCTAAGGATTTGAAAAAAGGAGAATACATTTACTTTAACATGGATATAATTTTCGTGATCTCAATTTCCTCCCTAATAGTCAAAGTTATTTCACATGAGTATACTAGATTTCCTATTTCTTCATTTGTTGTGTTGTCTTTAATGGTACTGACTTGATCTCCATGAGTGTAGCCTGTGCTATGGAACACCTCCTGGATGCTTCATATGATGTCCTTTGTAGGGACCGGAGCTTCTCTCATAGCAGAAGGCATGTACCCTAAACCAAAAAGATCCTTCTTCTCATTGGCAAAAATGATTTTTCCCCGAACCTTCCAGACTTCCACTTTCAATTGCTAATTTTGCACTCTTCAAATTTGAAAATGATGAAATGGCCTTCCCAACAAGGTCTTTTGTATCCACAAACGTGGCATTGCCTATCTCGAGAGCCTGGAAAGAAGTCTCTAAGGCATCCTCTCCATCCTAAATGTATCGAAAGTAAGAGAGTTTACTAACAAGGAAATCCTCTTCGCCTGAGATGATTATGAGTTTGTTGTCAATGACAAACTTCATTTTCTAGTACAAAGTAGAATTCATTGCCCCAGCTGCATGTATCCATGGGCGTCCCAACAAGCAGCTATACGTAGGATTAATATCCATGACTTGAAAAGTGATATGGAATACATGTGGACCAATCTGGATCAATAGCTCTACCTCTTCAATTACTATCTTGTGGCACCCATTAAATGCTTTTACCACTAGTGAATTAGGTCACATTGGTGGCCCTTGAAAAGATAATTTAGCAAGTGCTCTTTTTGGCATGACATTCAGTGAAGACCCAGTGTCAACTAGTACTCTAGCTAAAGCATCCTCTTTGCACCTTATTGACACATGTCAACCACGATTATGATTTTGTCCATCCACCAACAAAATGGATATCTTTGATGGTATTTGATGCAGCTGGTCGACTATTTTGTAGTCGCTCTTCTTGATTATCTTAAAAAAATTAACAACTTCACCAGACTGCACCACCTTAGGTTCCTTAGCAGGAACTGCAATTGTAGCTTCCTTCGGCGGTGCTTGAAAGGTCACATTAAATGTGGGAGTATAAATTCGACAACTATGAGTTATTCTGCTTGTTCTCGCGATGTTTGTGACATCGACACTAACAACTTCCAAGCTTTCCTCACATTTAACTTCTTTAGGCTCCTTATCCACAATAGTTATGTCATACTTCCAAGGCAAAACCTTGGTGCTTTCATATGGAAAAGGAGTAGGCATGCAGATGACTACAGGTAATGAATGGATAGTTGACTGAACAACATCCCTTCTTCGATAGGTTATTTGAATCAGATTCGGTAAATTGAAGCAAGGCTCAATTACCACTACTTCTTCTTTCTTTATAAGGCTACTGACTTGTAACATTCCTTGGTTCATCATATTCTGAATATCATCTTTTAACATCTTACATCCTCTTGGATGAATGGCACATTCTTCACAATTATCATGATAAACATTAACCATGTTAGATTCCACCAGTTTTGCATGGAATGCAGCAACATAGTTTTGATATCTTCAACATTTCTTATCACACCATCATCAGATATTTATTCAATGGCATTAACAACACCATGTGTGGGCAAAGGGTTATTCTTTACGTTGGGCCCCACGTCTTTGAATGACAGAATCTTACTCCTTACCAACTCCTGAACCATGCTCTTCAATCCAAAACATCCTTCTAGATCATGCCTGGTAGCTCCCTCGTGGAAAGGGAAAGGAGCATTTGACTTGTACCATGGAAGTAGAGGCTTCGGTGGAGGACCTAAAGGTCTCAGAACTACTAGTCCATTTTGCACCAGAGAAGGGTAAAACTCACTATATGTCATAGTAATTGGATCATAGATGACCCTATTCCTCTGTCCCCTACTTTGATTGGGAGAATTTTGCGGTCGTGGAGCTTGACCCCTCAGTTATTGAAAGGTCAGTGTTGCAGTAGCAACTTGAGTATGCTGATATACTGGCATTTGTTTAACATACTGATAGACAGGTGCTTGTTGGTTGAAGGCCGGTGCAACGGATACCATGTAGGTTAGTTGGACATACTACAACAGATAGGTTGGCTCTTATTGGGAAAATTGTCATTGTTTCTTCTTCCATGAACGATATCTTCCTCCATTGGCCGACACGACATTCGTCTCACCCTCATTTTTCTTCTGGAAACCTCTGGGAAACTTCTTGGCATTGTTATTCTTAGAAGTTCCATCAATAGTCATCATCTTGCCAATCTTCATACCAAGCTCAATTTTTATACCTATAGCAACTAGAGCAGAGAAATTTCCAGATACACTACTCACCATTCTTTCATAAAATATTGGTTGCATGGTATCCATAAAACAATCAGCTAATTCCTTTTCGGCAAGAGGTGGTTGAACTTGCTAGACCACCTTGTCGTACCTCGGAAAAAATGAGAACATGACCTAGAAAAGCGCAATCGCATGCTCGCAATGATGGACTGAACAGAGTCGCCACCAAACTTTATTTATTCCTAAAAAAAGGAAAGGGGAAATATTGATAAAACCCAAGAAAGAACGACAATGATATTGGTCATCGCAACCAAATCAGGGTTTGGGATTCAATTACGCAAGGGGAAGGTATTAGCACCCCTCACGTCTATTGTACTCAATGGGAACCATTAGGTTAGTTGTGCGCATTAGTGTTAGTTTGACATGTTAGGCTTTTCAAGTTATTAGGTGGGAAACAAAGAATATAAGAGAGGAGAATGTTTTTGGATTTTCGACGAAGGACCAAACCTAAGTTTTTTATTAGTGGGCCTGACAAGATCTACAAATCCTGCTTCTACGTATCTCAATAGAGAACTCAAGACTTACGTAGTTCTGGATAGAAAAATGTTTTTTTGTTGGTCGATTTTAGCGAAATCTACTTTGTGTCAATCGACGAAAACATTGTTGGACTACCCAAAACAGGTGGAGAAACATTGCCTTGCATTGTTTTGAAACAAAGTACCTTTCGTTTGAGAAAGGGTTTGAAGGGTCAATCGCAGGACGGAGAGAAAAGGTTTGATTGGTTTGATATGTTTCGAGTAATGGCGAGAACTTGGATGGGCGAGATATCCATCTCGAATCCTAGTCTCGGGAGTGCGTGGTATCCACCTCGTTCCATTTCCATCTTATTTGCAAAAGCATTTGATAAGAATTAAGTGTTTTTGAATTTGATTGAGAAAGGGTTTGAAGAAACTGTGTTGACAATTTAGAATGATGGTGAGCGCTAAGGTAGGCGAGATATCCACCTCGAATATTAGTCTCAGGAGTGCATGGTATCCACCATGTTCCATTTCCACCTTTATTTAAAGGTGTTTAATAGGAATTAAGTATTTTTGAGTTTTTATTGTGAAAATGGCTTGGCGTTGGATCAAGCATTTGGTGAGGATTGAGAAAGATTTGAATGATATGGTTTGAAAGAAGTGGAATAGATAGAAATGGATGGATAGAAATGGGTGGATTTATTTATTGAGAAAATACTCGACGATGGATCAATTTTTATTTTTGATCTTTTTGAAAATAAATTGGTTTCATTCATGTGTTAGTAACTAGCTAGACAGTCAAGCAAATAAATAAATAAAATAGTAAAATTATTACACTTCTTGGGAGTGGGGGTACATTTTGTCAAATAGGGATTCAAAATAATTAAATAATTAAATCGGGCCTAAACAACAAGCAATGCAATGTATGAGTGTTGGTGTAAGAGAAACGTCTCATTGTAAGAAGGCCCAAGAGTAAGTCGTGTGAAGAGAATAACAAACACAAATTAAATTCACAAGAAAATTAAATCGAAATTGGTAAAATTGGGATGTGCACGAATTTAAATCGGGATACGAGAATCCGAATCAATGTCACATAATGCAAAGACATGTAAGGCGAATGAAAGTTTAGGAACAAACAAAATCTAGGTAATGTGCTCAAAGTCGGTTTGCGCCTATTGACAATAATTGAAATGTCATATGGGATTAATCGAAACGCGGCGAAATACTATCAATCTATCGATAAAATAATCCTAGTATACCAACATGGGAATAGTTAAATCCATAAATTAAAGATCGATGTTTAATCAACAAAAATAAATCAAGGGGCGAAAACTCAAATCAATAAGTGTCGGAAAAAATGAGGATAGAAAACATCAAAAGAAAATAAAATTTGTAAAAATAATGAAATAAATAAAGAAATAAAAATAAAATAAAGAAATAAAAAAAACTTGCACAAGGGTCGAACTCACAACCTAGTAGGAAGCACCTAATGCATCTATCGCTAAGCCATGGATGAATAGTCATGAGTCAAATGGACCCATTGACACATAACTCGTGACAGTTTTAGAAAGCATAATAAAGAAAACGAAAAAGAGCATCACCGGGTGTTGAAGCTCGTGATCTATGGTTCTCCAAGAAGACCCCTCTCCACTGAGCCAAACCACTCAATCACGATTATAATTAGTTTCAAGTATTACAAATAGAAAAAAAATAGAAAACAAAAAAAAACCAAAATTAAAATTTGAGATATACTGTTCATCTTCTTCCTTCCGATGGAAAGCTAACATGTCCGAAAATAACAGCAAAATCCATACTCAAAATCAACGAAAACAGAACAACAATAATAAATGCAATGATGGCAACAATCATATACCAACACCAAATGATAAAAATTTCAAGCCAAACCCCCTCATTCCTTAAGGAGGAAAAGCAGCAAACATAAATCATGAAATGCATCGACGCCGAAACAAACCTTATGTGATTGTCGCAGCTTAACGAACGCGTCTTGGTTGCAAGGCCACGCTTGCGGTCGACCGACGTAAAGAGACTGGGAGGTATGAGCGAAAGAAGGTCGCGCAGAGGGAGTCAGATATTTCCAGAGTACGGTGGCGGTGCGTCGTCGGCGTTGGCGAAGTGAAGGAAATCGATAGTGAAGTAGGGAGGTTGAGCGGATATATCCAAGAAGCAAACCCAACGTAGGAGGGAGGAGAGGCTTGGCGAGGGCGGTGATTCTCGGCGTCGGCGGCGTTGATTTTGGAGAGCCATGTCTCTTTTTCTCTGTCCAACTTTTCTTTCCTTTTTCTTCCTATGTTGTCTCTTTTTTTCTTAAAATAAAAAAACTCTATTTTATATCCCCATTTCCCAAAAATCACGGCCAAAACCCCTAGCTACCTAGGACAAAACCGTGTCCCTTTTAGTGACACTTCTCACTTCCTCAATGGTGTGCCAAAAAGTGCTGCAAAAAAATGGGTGGGATGGAGATCCCTCAATTCTCCCGCTCCAACGAGTGCTAGCTGGCGTAAACAAAATAAAAAGATAGCCTCTCCAGCTTACTGATCCACTCTCTCTTTATTAATATTTTTTCAAACCTTGTTTTTAATAATAACTAAAAGTCAATAATGAAATAAAATAAATTCACAATAACTAGTCAACTAATCCTAATTAATTTAAATGATTATTTTGGCTAAATGACAAATATAAATGGATGAAAGATGAATAAAAGTCGGGTATGAAAAATGCTCAAAAAAATAAAATGAAAGCGTTAAATCGATCAACACGAAATATACTTATTGAAAAAATACAGCGTTTCTTTTTATTTTGAAATAATTTTGATCATGTTAAGAGGCTCAGGCGGGTCAAAAGGTGACCGAAAACTTAGCCGAAAAATAAATCGAGCATACCAGATTAAACTACGTGAAACGTAGATTAATAAAACTGGTGTTTGCAAGCTTGATTTTGAAATTTTTCGTCTACTGATTTGATGCACATCTGGCGATTAATTCAACCGGTTGGCCTGTAATTCCAAAAAATTATTTCGCCTGATATTCTAGGCACTATGCGGTATGAAATGCATGTTATTCTATGTATAGATGCAGTAGCTATGATGAATGTGTTGGATCGGCGATTCAGGGTCAAAATCAGGGTGTGACAGTTGCCCCTATTTAAGTATCTTCAACCGGAGAATATGAAGTAGGACACTCTTCATATGATCATAGTGGGAGATAATTAAATACTAAGAAAGCCTGGGTTTTGATCCTGAAATGTAAATGATGTGACATGATATGATATGCATGGATACAAGACTCTCTTTTTTTTGTAATTTTTATCTGCTAGGGATATGGTGAATCCTTAATAGGAGACGTTATGCCAGACAGACCAATCTGTGGGGGAATACTGATGGCCCATAGAGAAACAGACAAATATGGTAAAACAACTCGTTGGGGATAACAATCCTGCTGGAGAGTCAGACACACACTGAGGAGTACTCAAAGTGAAAGTTGATAAGCGACACTTGAAGTACAAGGGATTTCGACAATAAGTTCACACATGACTTACTAATAACTCGAATGTATTTTTTTTAGAAAATTCCCACAACATGTTCATACATGACCTAACAACACTGGAATAATCAAAGACAAAAAAGTTCTTCAAAAATAGATTCAGACATGACCTGGTAATACTAGAATAACAGGTTCAGCGACAGGTTCATGCATGACCTGACAATGCTGGGGAATATTAAAAATAGTTTTGGCAGCAAGTTTAGACATGACCTGGCAACATCAGAAAAATCAAAGAGAGTATATCAAACAAGTTCATACATGACCTGATCACAACTTAAACATTCTTGACAAAATTCGGAGATTTCTCACAAGAAAAACATCCGATCAAAAATTTTGGAAAATACTGTCACTGAAAAAGTCAAAACGATAACTTTCTAGGAAGCACCAAGGCCAAAAGGACAGAAAACTATTTGTAGGTGCCAACAACAAATGTACTTATACCATAGACATATATCACAACCAACCTCCAATAGATTAGTGCCAGTTACACCTGGACTTCAAGGGTGCTGGTGACGACCAGGCTTAAAGATACCATTTACATATGTATTTGACATATGCTGATGACAACCAGACTTTAAAAGGATACCAGTTACACTTGGATTTGACAGATGCTGATGACAACCAGACTTTAAAAGGATACCAGTTACAACTGGATTTGACAGATGCTGGTGACAACCAGACTTTAAAAGGATACCAGTTACAACTGGATTTGACAGATGCTGGTGACAACCAGACTTTAAAAGGATACCAGTTACAACTTAACTTGATAGATGCTGGTGACAACCAGACTTTAAAAGGATACCAGTTACAACTGGATTTGACAGATGTTGGTGACAACCAGACTTTAAAAGGATACCAGTTACAACTGGACTTCAAAATTTGTGCGCCAGTTACGACTGGACTTAACAAATAATGTCAATAACAATCAGACTTAAAACAAAATGCTGGTTACAACCAGACTTTAAAGGATACCAGTTACAACTGGATTTTTTTTTAAAATTTGAGCGCCAATTACAAATGGACTTAACAGGTAATTCCAATAACAATTGGACTTACAAACAAATGCTGGTTACAACCAGACTTTAAAGGATACCAGTTACAACTGGATTTAAACATAGCGCCAGTTACAACTGTGCTTGAGATACCAATTACGATTGGATTTGAGATAAGATGCTGGTGACAACCAGACCTTTAAAAAGATACTAGTTACAACTGGACTTCAAAATTTGAGCTCCAGTTACAACTGGACTTAACAGCTAATGCCAATAACAATTGGACTTGCAAACAAATGCTGGTTACAACCAGACTTACTGGTACCAACAAGATGCCAGTTACAATTGGGCTTGAGAGGTAATGCCAATAACAATTGGAGTTACAAACAATGCTGGTTACAACCAGATTTACAAGTACCAACAAGATGCCAGTTACAACTGAACTTGAGAGGTAATGCCAATAACAATTGGAGTTACAAACAATGCTGGTTACAACCAGACTTTAAAATGGTATTAGTTACAACTAGATTTGATCAAAGACGCTGGTGACAACCAGACTTAACAAACGACGCCGGTAACGAATGGTCTTAACAGGTAATGCCAATAACAATTGGACTTGCAAACCAATGTTGGTTACAACCAGATTTAAAGAGATACCATTTACAACTAGATTTGATCAAAGACGCTGGTGACAACCAGACTTAACAAACGACGCCAGTAACAACTAGGCTTAACAGGTAATGCCAATAACAATTGAACTTGCAAACCAATGCTGGTTACAACCAGATTTAAAGAGATGCCAGTTACAAATGGATTTGATCAAAGACGCTGGTGACAACTAGACTTAACAAACGACGCCAATAACAACTGGGCTTAACTGGTAATTCCAATAGCAATTGGACTTGCAAACCAATGCTGGTTACAACCAGATTTAAAGAGATACCAGTTACAACTGGATTTGATTAAAGACGCTGGTGACAACCAGACTTAAAAAACGACGCCAGTAACGACTGGTCTTAACAGGTAATGCCAATAACAATTGGAGTTACAAACAATGCTGGTTACAACCAGACTTTAAAATGGTATTAGTTATAACTAGATTTGATCAAAGACGCTGGTGACAACCAGACTTAACAAACGACGCCGGTAACGACTGGTCTTAACAGGTAATGCCAATAACAATTGGACTTGCAAACCAATGTTGGTTACAACCAGATTTAAAGAGATACCATTTACAACTAGATTTGATCAAAGACGCTGGTGACAACCAGACTTAACAAACGACGCCAGTAACAACTAGGCTTAACAGGTAATGCCAATAACAATTGAACTTGCAAACCAATGCTGGTTACAACCAGATTTAAAGAGATGCCAGTTACAAATGGATTTGATCAAAGACGCTGGTGACAACTAGACTTAACAAACAACGCCAATAACAACTGGGCTTAACAGGTAATTCCAATAGCAATTGGACTTGCAAACCAATGCTGGTTACAACCAGATTTAAAGAGATACCAGTTACAACTGGATTTGATTAAAGACGCTGGTGACAACCAGACTTAAAAAACGACGCCAGTAACGACTGGTCTTAACAGGTAATGCCAATAACAATTGGACTTGCAAACCAATGTTGGTTACAACCAGATTTAAAGAGATACCAGTTACAACTGGATTTGATCAAAGACGTTGGTGACAACCAAACTTAATAAACAACGCCAGTAACAACTGGGCTTAGAGGTCGAGGAATAAAAATCAACAATGAAACCCGAGATTATGCAAATGAGCATGAAGTACTTTGGGTTATGCATGATTTTGATTTTGCTTATATGCATGATATATGAATGATCATGATATGCAAATGCTGACAACATGCAGACTGGGAGTTTAAAGAAGGCTTTATGGAGGTATTGAATCCTCAACACCAACAACTCAACCAAAGGAGTGATGATAGATGTACCGAAGGGGGATCTATCAAGCCGAACAGTTACAACTGGCCCAGTAATCCTTTTGGAGAATGATGAATTGTGATCTCTGGAGATATATGTTGATTATCCAAGAGAAATCTTGCAACTTAAGACTTGTGGGGAAAGACGGAAGATCTCCTTTTAATATTTCCACATGTCAAAGCAAAAATTGTGTTTCTCAATATGTTGAAAAATTCTTTTTAAGTTCAAAATTTTATTATTAACAAATAAATGGCATTTTGCATAACAAAGAAAATCAGAGAAAAATAGCAAATGATAGAATTTGATAGGAAAACTTGTATTTATTCAAGAATGGTAGCACACAAATGGTGTAGCTCCATGGAACATTACAAATTCAGAAAAATGGCAACGGGAAAAGGTTTACATTGAATCAAAATGACTACTCCTATCCCTAATAACAATGACTCCACGAGACTTCGCTTCTGAAGGGAGCAGTTGGATTGATCTTCCACCTTTAGCTCTTCTGTGTTGATCAGTGACAACCGATGCAGTCTATGCCTTTTGTCCCTAATTTTTGCCTGAATCGCCCTTTCGGGTTTTCAATCCACCGGGACGCTCCTTTTTTCCTAAGTCGCCTTTTCAGGTTTTCAACTTAGCGAGCTATTATTTTTATTATCCCTAACTTTTGCCTAGATCACCCTTTCGGGTTTTCAGTCCACCGGGATACCCATTTTTGCCTAAGTCGCCCTTTCAGGTTTTCTACTTGGCGGGTTTTTGTTAGGCATAGTATTTTTTGGCTGCATCAGAGTTCATAGGGTGAATGAGCTCTTCGCAATCCATAGTTGTGAGAAACAAAGCACCTCCAGAGTATGCTCTCTTTATAACGTATGGGCCTTCATAGTTTGGATTCCACTTCCCATGGGAATCTTTGTGTACTGGCAAGATCTTCTTAAGCACGAGATCCCCTTCCTTGAATTCTCGAGGACGGACCTTCTTGTCGAATGCTTTCTTGATTCGTTATTGGTACAATTGTCCATGGCATAGAGCAGTCATACGCTTCTCATTAATGAGGTTAAGTTAATCATAGTTGTTCTGGATCTATTCAACTTCATCTAACTTGGCCTCCATCAATATTCTCATTGAAGGTATCTATACTTCGATTAGGAGAACTGCTTCTATCCCATATACTAAGGAGAATGGGGTTGCCCCTATTGAAGTGCAGTCTGAGGTCCGGTATCCATGCAAAGCAAAGGGTAGCATCTCGTGCCAATCCTTATAAGTTTTCACCATCTTTTGCAGGATCTTCTTGATGTTTTTGTTGGCAGCTTCAACAGCACCGTTCATCTTTGGACGATATGGAGAAGAATTATGGTGGTCAATCTTGAAACTCTCACATAATTCTGTCATTGTCTTGTTGTTCAAGTTTGAACCGTTGTCGGTAATTATCTTTCTTGGGATTCCATAGCGGCAAATAATCTCCTTCTTCATAAAGCGAGCAACCACATGTCTCGTCACATTGGTGTAGGAAGCAGCCTCCACCAATTTAGTAAAGTAATCAATGGCAACCAGGATGAGTCGATGACCATTGCAAGCCTTAGGCTCTATAGCACCAATCATGTCGATGCCCCACATTAAGAAAGGCCAAGGCAATGTCAAAATGTTCATCAGTGTTGGTGGTACATGCACTTTGTCAGCATAAATCTGACATTGATGGCATTTCCTAGCATAGCTTAAACAATCGGACTCCATGGTCAACCAACAATAGCCAGCTCTCAAAATCTTCTTGGCCATGGCATGTCCATTAGCATGGGTTCAAAAATATCCTTCATGAATTTCCTTGATTAACATGTCTGCTTCGTGTCTATCCACGCATTTGAGCAGAACCATGTCAGGGTTTCTCTTGTAAAGCACATCATTGCTCAAAAACAATTTGGACGATAACCTCCTCAGAGTTTTCTTATCCAATAATGTAGAATCTTCTGGATACTCTTGACTTAGAAGATAGCGCTTGATGTCATGAAACCATGGTTTACCATCAATTTTTTCTTCAATCAATTGATAGTAGGCAGGCTCATCTCTTCGCCCTATTCGAATAAGTGGAGCTTCATTACGAAATTTGACTTGGTACATTGATGATAATGTTGCCAAAGCGCCAGCCACTTGATTCTCTACTCTTGGGATGTGATGGAAAGTGATATCATCAAAGTATTCTATCATCTTTACAACATGAGCATGATACGGAATCAGCTTCGCATCACGAGTTTCCCTTTCTCGTTTGACCTGATAGATCACCAAGGCTGAGTCTCCATACACCTCAAGGATCTTGATTCGAACATCAATCGCGGCTTCAATACCAAGGATACAAGCTTCATACTCTGCGACATTATTCGTACAATCAAAGCACAACCTTGCTGTGAAAGGGGTAAAGCCACCATTTGGATTCATCAAAACAGCTCCCATGCCATGACCACTGTAATTGAAGGAACCATCGAACGCGAGCTTTCATCGAGATTCTGGTTCTGGTCCTTCATTTGGGCCTAGGATCTCACAATCCTTTATCACCATTATATCCTCATCGGGGAAATCAAACTTCAATGGCTGATAGTCTTCAACTGGTTGATGAGCGAGATACTCTGCTAAAACACTTCCCTTGATTGCTTTCTAGGTTACGTATTGAATGTCGTACTCTGACAAGAGCATTTGCCAACGGGCTAGTCTCCCAGTCAAGGCCGGTTTCTCAAAGATATATATTATTGGATCCATCTTCGAGATCAACAAAGTATTATGGAAAATCATGTACTGCCTCAAACGATGAGCGCCTATGCTAGCGTGCAACGAATTTTCTCCAAAAGTGAATATTGACTTTCACAATCAGTAAACTTTTTACTCAGATAGTAAATAGCGTGTTCTTTCCGACCAGTTTCGTCATGTTACCCCAGCACGCATCCCATTGACCCTTCAAGCACAGTTAGATACATGATTAATGGCTTTCCTGGGACAGGTGGAATCAGAATAGGAGGCTCTTGCAACAGGGTTATCATTTATTCTGCATGTTTGAATGATTGATTTTTTTTTAGAAAAGTAAAACTAAAAGATGCATAAATGAAAAGTTTTTTGTTTGAAAAGATTGCCATTTTCTTAAGAGGAAGCAAATAAATGAATAATAAGAATTTAACAAAAATGTCTTTCATTCACTGATAATGATTATTTTCAAAATGAAAAGGGGCCCTACAACATGATCCATTAGCCTTGGGCAGAGCTAAGGATTTGAAAGGAAAAAAACAACAATTATTACTTTGACAAAGGAAAAATTTCGGGGATCTCAACCGCCTTCCAGTTGTTCAAAGCTGTCCGATAAACCAAACAGGGCTCATCTTCATCTTCGGTGCTATCTCCAATTGCATTGACCTGATCTCCATGGATGAATCTTGTACTGAGGAATACTTCTTGGATGCTTCGGGTGTTGTCCTTTGTAGGGACTCGGGCTCCTTTCGCAGCGGAAGGCACATATCCCAGACCAAAGCGATCATGCTTCTCACGAATATCAATAAACTGACCCCAACCTTCAGGGTTTCCTCCTTCAATACTAGACTTGGTGCTTTTCAGAGAAGTGAAAGATGAATAAGCTTTCCCAACAGGGTCCTTCATCTCCATAAAAGTGGCATTGGCTATTTCAAGGGCTTGGAAAGAAGTTTCCAAAGCGTCCTCATCAGCCTCGATATATCTGAAGGATGAAAGATGACTAGCCACAAAGTCCTCTTCCCCAGAAATGATGATCAGTTGATTGTCTATCACAAACTTCATTTTCTGATGTAGAATGGAGGTAATTTCCCCTGCAGCATGAATCCAGGGACGCCCTAATAAGCAGCTATACGCCGGATTAATATCCATGACTTGGAAATTAATCGGCAATACATGAGGGCCAATCAATATGGGCAGTTCAACCTCTCCAATCACGGTTCTCCTGGAACCATCAAAAGCTTTCACCATCGAGGCACTAGGCTTGGTCATTGATAAGATAACTTGGCGAGTGTTCTCTTTGGCATAACATTCAAAGAAGATCCGGTATCAACCAAAACTCTTTCCAAAGCATCATCTTTGCATTTTACCGAGATATGGAGAGCACGATTGTGATTTTGTCCATATTCAAGTAATTCTTCTCCACTAAAGCTTAAATTATTGCAAGTTGTGATGTTCGCAACCACCCCATCAAACTGGTCTACTGTTATGCTTTGTGTTACATGAGCTTAGGCAAGCACCTTCAACAAAGCCTCCCTATGGGCTTGGGAATTCAATAGCAGAGACAAAATAGAAATTTTAGATGGTGTCTGATGCAACTGGTCCATAACCTTGTAATCACTTCTCTTGATCAACTTCAAGAATTCAACAGCATCTTCAGATTGGACCACTTTGGGTTCTTTAACGGGAGCTGCAACTGTAGATTCCTTGGCCGGCCCTTGAGGAGTAACATTGAATTCAAGCGTATAGATTCGACCACTACGGGTCATTCTACTCATTCCTGCAATATTAGTGACATGCTCATTCACATCTTCTGTCACTTCAACGTCTTCACTTCCTTCAACAATCTTGTCCATAGCGGTAACCTCATATCTCCAAGGCACAACCTTGGTGCTTTCATACGGAAATGGTGTAGGCATACAAATCTCAGCAGGCGATAGATGACTATTCTCAGGCACCACTATTCTACTATAGTAAGGGATTTCAAGTGGTTCAGGTAAATTAAAACAGGGTTCAATTACCGACACATTTTCGTTCTTTGCAACACTAGAGATTTGAATCACTCCTTTATTCATCAATTCATGAATATTATCTCGTACCATCTAACACCCTTTAGGGTGTGCGACACACTCTTCACATCTGTCATGACGAACATCAATTAGGCAAACTTCCACCAATCGGGCGTGGAATGCTGCCAAAGGAGTCTTAACATCATCCACCTTCTCAACCATAACACCATCATAGGCATCTTCAATGGCATTCACCATAGGGTCTCCATGGGGAGGAAGAGGATTGTTCTTCACGTTCGGTCCCATATCCCTAAAAGATAGAATCTTGCTATCAATAAGCTCACGAACCCTATGTTTCAAAGCAAAGCAACCCTCTAGGTCATGCCCGGGGGCACCCTAATGAAAAGGACAATGTTCATTAGGGTTTCACCATGGAGGCAAACGATCAGGTGGAGGTCCCATAGGCCTAGGAACCACCAAACCTTTTTGCAACAGAGAGGGATAAAGCTCAGTATATGACATTGGAATTGGATTGAAGGTTGCCCTATCCCCCTGCCTCCTGTTCTGATTCGGAGCATTTTGTCTTGGAGCTTGAGCTCTCCATTGTTGATAGACATGAGCCGCTGGTGCTTGCTGATAAACTGGTCGAATATTGTTGTTGTCTCCTTCTTGGAGGGGCTCTTCCTTGGACAATAGACATAGCATTAGTTTCACCTTCCTTCTTTCTAGGAAACACTCCAGAGAACTTCTTTGGATTAGCACTTGAAGTTCCAGCCACAACCGTAAGTTTTCCATTTCTTAATCCATATTCAACACGAGCCCCTATAGCAAAAAGCTCGGAGAATCCCAAGGAAGCACTTCCAACCATCTTCTCATAGAATTGGGGTTGGACAATGTCGATGAACAGTTCAGCCAGTTCCTTTTCAGCAAGAGGTGGTTCAACTTTAGAAGCCAGTTCCCTCCATCTTTGAGCATATTCCTTGAAGGGCTCCTTGTCATGCTGGAACATGCTTTGCAACTGTCTTCTGTCAGGCGCCATATCCATGTTGTATTTGTAGTGTTTTATGAACGCGTCTGACAGGTCTTGGAAATATCTGATCCTACTCTGATCCAAACTTAAATACCACGTGGAAGGAGCCCCACTCAAGCTATCTTGAAAACAGTGGATCATCAACTTGTCGTCTTCCACGTGAGCAGGCATTTTATTGTAATACATGATGAGATAGCTCTTTAGGAAAGTATGCCCCTTGTATTTGTCAAAATCTGGAGTTTTGAATTTGGCTGGAATCACCAACCCATATACAAGACACATTTCTTTGGCAGCAGATCCAAAGACATGGTCTCCTTCTAATGCTCGGAACTTCTTCTCAAGGAGTTGCATGTTCTCCTTCACTTCTCTGAAATCTTCAAATCTTACTTCATCACCACTAACGGTTGAGTCGACAGTCTGATGCATGCGATGTTGATCTTCAAAGTGCGGAATGTGCCTAGCATAGGAAGCTGGTGGAGCAATGGTGTGGACGATTGGGCGTGCATCGGTGTAAATCGGTAATGGCATAGCTAATTGGACAGATTACCCCATGTCATGCACTACTTCCTCTCGAGGGATGAAGTCGTAAGGTAGCCCATATGGAGGAAGGGTTAAAGATAACGACCTCTGAAGCTGGACTTCAACTGCTGGGCCCGTGATCTCTGAAATCACGGTCACTTGCGGAGCCTTAACTCTGAAGGTTAAAGCTTGCAGCATCTCTCTCATCTGGGACATGCCCCCTTTGATTTCATCTAATTCAGCTCTATCTCGGGCGCTCTCTTGCTCTTGTTCAACCATCCTTTGTCTTGCTCAGGCGTGAGTATTGTACGGGTGTTGAAGATTCAGCGTGAAACTGGAGGAAGAAAGGAGGGAGTGAGACTCTATTTTGAAAATGTATGAATGCAGGTATGGATGCATCTTGTTTGCAAAACTCTTGGTTAGTTTTAGTCATTCATTTCAGAAATGCCGCAACAGTTATTCGCAAGTATTTAAAGCAATAAAGCAATAAAACACAATAAAATGAATCCCAAAAGCGATTTTTTCATTAATTTAGAACAAAGTTCAAATATAAACAAAGTGCTTATGGCTTATGGGCTTTCCGAACCATAGCAAGGTCGGTAGTCATCCCTTCCAACATCGCCTTACAAAATTTAATGAAATTAAAAACGTGATGCGGGGTGTTCTCTGGACACATGCACCAATCAGCTTCTTGCAATTTCTCAGGCAGCTCTTGCATGACGGAATTTGCAAATCTGGACAGCCTCATAAATTTTCCCTTCCACTCAGTGTAAAGTCGTTGGAGGTCTTGAATGATGTGCAAGTCTTCAGCCTTGGTCACCTCTATGTCCCTATAGAGGTTTCTCCAATATCTGCACTCACTCAGCAACATCAGATAGGCAGCATCTTGATCCACACCTTCAAGTGCCTGGATTTTAGCATTGACTTGTTCCAACTGATAGTTCAACCGTGTGCAAACTCTTTCCGACTCTTCAGTCCTCGGCTTCTCACATTCCAAAGCATCCTTGTATTTCTGAATGGTATTCTCAAGTTCACGAGTATGAATCTCAGAAATCAGTAGTGCTTCCGTTTTTATTTCAAGAGTCTACTCCAAAGTTTTATTGAGTTTTTGGATCCGGAGTGCAACTTTATCCAACTCCTCCTCCTTCGTCTTGAACACAGATTTAGTACTATAGAGCGCTTGCCCAAACTTTTCTTTCCTTGCCCCAGGCTCCCTAGCCCTTTTGTTGGAAATTTTAAGCTCTTTGTCCTTCTTATGTTGACCATCTTTCAAATTACCATTCTCTACCGAGACTCGACCGAGCTTAATCCTCAATTCAGCATTCTCTAACTCCAGCTCCTTAATACGGGCATTAAGCTTCTCCACATCTTCAGGTAATATGGGTTATGGATCATGAACCAACGGATAGATAGAAGGATCAAACAGGAAAGGGAGTTTAACCATCTAAACCCTCTCTCTCACCCAACAAGTATAAGGCTCTCGAACGATGACATTTCTCTTACCCAAGTCCTTACCCTTTCTGATAACTGCTTGCCATGACCTCTTGATCTTCTTCACTGTGGGGTGATTTGCTTCAGCACTGTGTAAGATGAAAGGCTCTAAAGCTTCAGCTTTTGGAGGGCCATTGATAGGGTAACCATGTTGCCTCAAAGATAACATAGGGTTATAGTTGATGCAACCCTTGGTTCATATCAAAGGTACATTAGGGAAGTCTCCAATGCTGACAATAACATCCTCGGTTTCCCAATCCCTGATATACCACTTAACATGATTGGAGGTAAGAGAAGCTAACTTCTGAGAGGCCTTGAGTTCCTTTGAGACAAAGGGGCCTTCTTCGGGCATATGAGATCTAAACCAGGCATGCAACAGTTGCACACAACATAAAATGGTTCCTCCCTTCTTCTCATGACGATCATGGAGAGCATATTAGAGGTCTTCCAGGAGGAACGGTACAGGGTTACCAGAGAGGAATGATTCTCACCGCCAGGTGGTCCACAAAATGACCAATATTTGGGAAGAGAACTATCCCATATACCAACACAGCTAACATAACATAAAAAGCTTTCTAATTCCCTTCTTTTTCCATCTTCTTAGCTTGATCTTCCAAGAACTTCCTAGAAAAACCATTGAAAGCTCCCTTCACATCCCAATTATCCACGACTTCAGAAACCTTCAAACCCAAAGCTAAAGCTATCCTCTTGGGAGGAATGCCTTCATCAAACTTAGGAAATGGATTATGATCCTTCAAATTTCGGCCTACAATCCTCTCAAACTCTTCCAAGGTAGGAGCCAACTGGAAATCAGAGAATGCGAAACAACGTAGAGGTGGATCATAAAACTCAGCAATAGTCACTGCAGTCATCACGTCCATCTTCTCATTTAAGATGTCCAGAATTCTTCCATAGTCTTGCACAAAGCTGTTGAGTTTGATTGGTGTTACTTTGGCACTCAACTTCTATAGGCTGGCAAGGTCCACGTTCTTGTATTTGAATTGAAAAGTGCTTCTTCTCTCAGGATTCATTTTGCTAACAAGTCTTGGATTCCTGAAATAATGTGAAACAAACTAAGAGTTTCGATTTTTATGCGTATGCAATGAATGGATGGATGCAATGTGTTTTTTATTGTACAGGTTCAAAGGTATGAGGTATGGATAAATCTGATTTCTTTCCAAAACGGGGTTCTCACTGGGTATGATCTAGGGTTTTGTTACAAAGGGTCCCCAAAGTCATTGATTCGTAAGAATGTTTGACGCTTACGGAAAATGCTTTCCATTCATCAACTCCATCAAGGGAATCTATTCTGGGTGAGGTTCTCATACCGACTCTTACGAAGTATTCACCTCGGGAGCCCGTACTACGCAACCATCGACTTTGGTTCTAGACAGGGTACTCAGAGTCATGGATTCAAAAGAATGCTTGACGCTTACGGGAAATACTTTCCGATCGTCAACTCCATCTAGAGAATCTATTCTGAGCGAGGTTCTCGTACCGATTCTTACGAAGTATTCACTTCGGGAATCCATACTACGCAACCATCATTCCTAGTTGGCCAAAGGTTCAATGTTCTAAAAGGTTCTTAGAGTCACAGACTCCTTTGAAATATTGAAGCTTACAAAGTATTCACCTCGGGCGACAATATTTGCAAAAGGATCTACCCTAAGTGAGGTTCTCATACCGACTCTTACGAAGTATTCACCCCGGGAGTCTGTACTACTCAACCATCGTCCTATTTTATGTTTTTCCACTCTAGACTCGGGTGTAGAGTCTTTCCCACATGGTTCGCAATCAGAATATCTAAATACCAACATCACAATGGAACCAATATACAACAGATATATCAATATAACCATAAAGATAACATAAGCAAAACAGAGAAATCCACACAAGCAAACAAACAAAGGCACACAGACGTCCTAACTAGGCTTGACTCACTTAGGGAAACTATATCCCCAACAGAGTCGCCATCTGTCGTACCTCGAAAAAAATTAGGACCCGACCTAACAAAGCGCAATCGCACGCTTGCAATGATGGACTGAACAGAGTCGCCATCGAACTTTATTTATTCTTAAAAAAAGGAAAGGGGAAATATCGATAAAACCCAAGAAAGAACGACAATGATATTGGTCGTCGCAACCAAATCAGGGTTCGAGAGTCGATTACGCAAGGGGAAGGTATTAGCACCCCTCACGTCCGTTTTACTCAACGGGAACCATTAGGTTAGTTGTGCGCATTAGTGTTAGTTTTAAATGTTAGGCTTTTCACCTTATTAGGTGGGAAAGAAATAATAGAAGAGAGGATAATGTTTTGGGATTTTCGACGAAGGACTAAACCTAAGTTTTTTATTAGTGGGCCTGACAAGATCTACAAATCCTACTCCTACGTATCTCAATAGAGAACTCAAGGCTTACGTAGTCCTGGATAGAAAAATGTTTTTTTGTTGGTCAATTTTAGCGAAAGCTACTTTGTGTCAATCGATGAAAACATTGTTGGACTACCCAAAACAGGTGGAGAAGCATTGCCTTGCATTATTTTGAAAAAAAGTACCTTTCGTTTGAGAAACGGTTTGAAGGATCAATCGCAGGACGAAGAGAAAAGGTTTGATTGGTTTGATGTGTTTTGAGTAATGGCGAGAACTTGGATGGCCGAGATATCCATCTCGAATCCTAGTCTCAAGAGTGTGTGGTATCCACCACGTTCCATTTCCATCTTATTTGTAAAAGTATTTGATAAGAATTAAGTGTTTTTGAATTTGATTGAGAAAGGGTTTGAAAAAACCGTGTCGACAATTTTGAATGATGGCGAGCGCTAAGGTAGGCGAAATATCCATCTCGAATCTTAGTCTCAGGAGTGCATGGTATCCACCATGTTCCATTTCCACCTTTATTGAAAGGTGTTTACATAGGAATTAAGTATTTTTGAGTTTTTATTGTGAAAATGGCTTGACATTGGATCAAGCATTTGGTGACAAATTGAGAAAGATTTGAATGACATGGTTTGAAAGAAGTGGAAGAGATAGAAATGGATGGATAGAAATGGGTGGATTTATTTATTGAGAAAATACTCGACGTTGGATCGAGTTTTTATTTTTGATCTTATTGAAAAGAAATTGGTTTTACTCTTGTGTTAGTAACTAGCTAGACAATCAAGAAAATAAAGAAACAAAACAGTAAAATTATTAGACATCTTGGGAGTGGGGGTACATTTTGTCAAATGGGGATTCAAAATAATTAAATAATTAAATCGGGCCTAAACAACAAACAATGCAATGTATGAGTGTTGGTGTAAGAGAAACGTCTCGTTGTAAGAAGGCCCAAGAGTAAGTCGTGTGAAGAGAATAACAAACACAAATTAAATTCACAAGAAAATTAAATCGAAATTGGTAAAATTGGGATGTGCACGAATTTAAATCGGGATACGAGAATCCGAATCAATGTCACATAATGCAAAGACATGTAAGGCGAATGAAAGTTTAGGAACAAACAAAATCTAGGTAATGTGCTCAAAGTCGGTTTGCGCCTATTGACAATAATTGAAATGTCATATGGGATTAATCGAAACGCGGCGAAATACTATCAATATATCGATAAAATAATCCTAGTATACCAACATGGGAATAGTTAAATCCATAAATTAAAGATCGATGTTTAATCAACAAAAATAAATCAAGGGGCGAAAACTCAAATCAATAAGTGTCGGAAAAAATGAGGATAGAAAACATCAAAAGAAAATAAAATTTGTAAAAATAATGAAATAAATAAATAAATAAATAAACTTGCACAAGGGTCGAACTCATGACCTAGTAGGAAGCACCTAATGCCTCTACCGCTAAGCCATGGATGAATAGTCATGATTCAAATGGACCCATTGACACATAACTCGTGACGGTTTTAGAAAACATAATAAAGAAAACGAAAAAGAACATCATCGGGTGTCAAACTCGTGATCTATGGTTCTCCAAGAAGACCCCTCTCCACTGAGCCAAACCACTCAATCGTGATTATAATTAGTTTCAAGTATTACAAACAGAAAAAAAATAGAAAGAAAAAAAATTGAGATATAATGTTCATCTTCTTCCTTCCGATGGAAAGCTAACATGTCTAAAAATAACAGCAAAATCCATACTCAAAATCAACAAAAACATAACAACAATAATAAATGCAATGATGCTAACAATCATATACCAAGACCAAATGATAAAAAGTTCAAGCCAAACCCCCCTCCTTCTCTCTTTAGGAGGAAACGCAACAAACATAAACCATTAAATGCATCGACGCCGAAACAAACCTTATGTGATTGTCGCAGTTTAACGAACGCGTCTTGGTTGCAAGGTCACACTTGCGGTCAACCGACCTAAAGAGTCTGGGAGGTATGAGCGAAAGAAGGTCACGCAGAGGGAGTCAGATATTTCCGGAGAACGGTGGCGGTGCATCGTCGGTGTTGGCAAAGTGAAGGAAATCGACAGTGAAGTTGGGAGGTTGAGCGGATATATCCAAGAAGCAAACTCGACGGAGGAGGGAGGAGAGGCTTGGCGAGGGCGGTGATTATCGACGTCGGCGGCGTTGATTTTGGAGAGCCAAATCTCTTTTTCTCTGTCCAGCTTTTCTTTCCTTTTTCTTCCTCTCTTGTCTCTTTTTTTCTTAAAATAAAAAAACTCTATTTTATATCCCCCTTTCCCAAAAATCACGGCCAAAAACCCTAGCTACCTAGGACAAAATCGTCTCTCTTTTAGTGACACTGGTCACTTCCTCAATGGCGTGCCAAAAAGTGCTGCACAAAAATGGGTGGGATGGAGACCCCTCAATTCTCCCGCTCCAACAAGTGCTAGCTCGCGTAAACAAAATAAAAAGATAGCCTCTCCAGATTACTGATCCACTCTCTCTTTATTAATATTTTTTTAAACCTTGTTTTTAATAATAACTAAAAGTCAATAATAAAAAAAAAATTCACAATAAATAGTCAACTAATCCTAATTAGTTTAAATGATTATTTTGGCTAAATGACAAATATAAATGGACGAAAGATGAATAAAAGTCGGGTACAAAAAATGCTCGACAAAATAAAATGAAAGCGTTAAATCGATCAGCACGAAATGTACTTATTGAAAAAATACAACATTTCTTTTAATTTTGAAACAAGTTTTGTCCGGTTAAGAGGCTCAGGCGGGTCAAAAGGTGACCGAAAACTTAGCCGAAAAATAAATCAAGCATACCAGATTAAACTACGCGAAACGTAGATTAATAAAACGGGTGTTTGCAAGCTTGATTTTGAAATTTTTCGTCTACTGATTTGACGCACATCTGGCGATTAATTCAACCGGTTCGCCTGTAATTCCAAAAAATTATTTCGACTGATATTCTAGGTACTATGCGGTATGGAATGCATGTTATTCTATGTATAGATGCAGTAGTTATGATGAATGTGTTGGATTGGCGATTCAGGGTCAAAATCAGGGTGTGATAAACCTCTCTCCATCGTTGGGCATATCATTTGAAATACCCATTGTCTTTCTGGGACATGCTCAATAACTACCTTCTATCTAGAGCCATATCCATATTGTATTGTAGTGTTTGATGAAGGCATCAGGAAGATCCTGGAAGAACTAGATAAGGCTTTGGTCAAGGCTTAAGTAGCATTTAGAGGAAGCACCCTTCAAGCTATCCTAAAAACAATGTATCATAAATTTTTCCTCCTCGACATGTGCTACCATCTTTCGATAGTACATGTTTAGATGGATCTTGGGGAAAGTATGACCCTCGTACTGGTAGAAATCAAGGATCTTGAATTTTGCGGGGATCAAAAAATCGGACACTAAACACATTTCTTTAGCAGTGGCACCAAAGACTTTGTTGCCTTCCATAGCTCTCAATCTTTTCTTAAGAACCTGGTAATTCTCCTTTTTTTCCTTTAATATCATCATGTCTTTCATCCTATTCATCACAAGATTCAGGAGCATAGTATACATGTTACTGGTCCTCGAAATGTGGTTGTACATGTGCATGGACGATTAGAGGTGCGACCGTATGGACCACAAGATATGCCTCGGTGGAGATTGGTAAAGGTATCGCGTGTTGGGTAGATAACATAATTCCTGGGGTTTCTTGAAACAGTGGCATGTAGCTAGGAGGTAGACCAAAAGGTGGCCACGTAGAAGGCACATTTCTCGCAGGTTAGAGCTCGAAGGTAGGACCTGAGATCTCTGAGATGATCGTTACTATAGGAATGTACAACTTGACCTTTATGACTTGAAGCATATCCATGATCTGACCCATATTTCCTCTTAAGTCATCAAGTTCTGAACTCACCCTTGCTAATTCTTGCTCTTGATCAACCATCATTTGACGAGTGTTGGCTCGAGTATTGTAGTCGTGTTAAGGAATCAGTGTGGAATTGGAGGAAGAAAGAAGGAGTGAGACTTTTTTTAAAATGCATGAAGATGCATATTGATGCATGAGAATATGAAGAAAAAAAATTGGGTTTTGTTTTACTTTCAAGGATTCTTACGAATTCGTAGTTATTAGCAAGCATTTTAAAAGTAATATGAACAAGACAAAAGACAAAACCAAAAGCCGATGCAAAAGAGTCAACACCCTGTAAGACCCCAATTTTGTCCCTGAGATCCTTCATGGCATCATATCATAGCATTGCATAGCCTCAAGGATCTTTGAGCATCTTGCCTTCCTTTCCTTTGGTTAGGGTCTCTTGTGAGTGGTTCTTGATCACCAAGCATTGCTTGCATTGTATATCATTGCTTTTCTTGTTTAATCACTAACCAAAAGCACCAAAAATATGTCATCTAACATTTGTTTTGCAGTCTAAGCAGCCACAGGTCAAGGTAATTCAAGTTATCCCATTGTACAAGAGCAGATGGTATTTTCTTGGTATGAGGACCACATGGCATTATTTTGAGCTTATGTGAGCTAGAGGTCCATTTTTGAGCAAATTCCCCAAGTGGTTGAGGCCCAAATTCATCAGGCATTGCCAAGGTCATCTGAGGACCATACAGTCAACTATGCAGTCAATTGAAGGCTTGGAGGTGTGGGAAATGATCTTAGACATCCCATTCATGTTCAAACAAGGCTTATTCATCATGTCAAACATTTATCTTGAAGATTTTGAAGTGAAATCAAAAGTTTCTTAAAATGGAAAGTGACCTATAATTTCAAGCTTCCAAAAATGGCAAGTTTTTGGTCCACATTCAACTTGACTTTCCAACATCAAAGAAGCTTCAAATGAATTTTTGGTCAACATGAAAGTTGAATATCTCTCTCTCCCATTTCCAAAAAGTCCAAGATCATGATCATCTGATGAATGGTTAAGGAGTTATGATCCAATGATTGCCAAGTGTGCTTGAAACTTCAAAATGCCATAACTTTTTATCCAAAGCTCCAAATTGAGTCTCTCTTTTTGCATTATGCTTCTTGTGACCCATATTTTCCAAATCCATCATTGCATTGCATGAAATTAAATCACATGATCATATGTGCATGCATGAGCATTTTGGAGGGAAAGTTGGAAATTCAAATTTGGTGCATCATATATACAAAATTCCAATCCAATTATGTGCATGAGTTGATTTTAAGGGATTTTGAGCATTCACATGGTACTGTTCACGTCCATTTTGCCATGCATAGGGTGTACTTACCAATTTTACATTACACTTCATTTCTCTCTAATTTTTCATTAGCCAATGCCTAATCTTGATTAAAGCATGATTAATACATAGTATAAAAGCTATTTTGCTAATCACAATCAGGAGAATAACAGAATTTGGATCAGATTTTTCACTTCCCTCTCAAATTTCTCTCTCTTCAATTTTCAAAATTCTTCACCTAATTCATCAAAATTATTGTAGAATCGTGTTCATCATGTGTCTTTGAGTAGGATTTGGCTATTGATTTGAAGAACTGGAGCCAAGATCAAGCTGCACAAGCTCAAGAACATGAAGATGGAAGTTGCAATTTGAACTAGATCTGAGCCATTTCAAGCATCAATTCACACATAAAGCTTCAAGTCATCAATATAGGAGTGGATCTGGATCGTTTGAGCTCTTGAATCCACTATTTTCATCCACTGCTCTCAAAGAAGGTTAGATATAAAAACTCATGATTCTTCATCTTATGCACATGATATTGTAGATCTTTCAATGCTGATAATCCTGATGCTTTTAGAATTTGAAATGGATGAATATTGAATGAGTTATGCTGAGTGGAAGTTTTGTAGATCAAACTGTTTTGCTTCGATCTGTTCTTATTAGGAAGAATTAATGTGTTTTGAACCTGGATTTGGAATGTGCATTGAATAAGCTTTTGATTGATATAAAATATGCTGGATTCTGGAAATTTTTTGGATGAAGTTACTGTAGCTCCACCGGTTCCAACGAAGAAGACGATGGAAACCACCGTCCTCCACCGCGCATGAATAGTGTTAGGGCTTCCTGGTTCGCGCGCATAAATTTCACTGTAGAAGCGCCCATAGCCTTTGCGTCTCGTGTTCGATTCCGTGCGAGCGTTAGTTTAATTTCCATTTTAATTACTCTGCCATGTTGAAACGCTGCGTTTCATTTTGAAACGCGCTTCAACCTTCGCCACGCCTGTTCGATCCTCATACATGTTTATTTTCATAATTCAATTGATTTTCTGAGCGCTATTTTGACACACATGGCCTTGGTTCGATTCTCTCTGATGCAAATTTCCAATTTCCATTCACATTAACATTTTCCATATATTTTCAATATTATTTCATTATTTTCATGTTAATTCAAAAAATCACTAAAAAAAGAAAATGATTCCAAATAAATCCAAACTTTTTTCTACATGTTCATTTGAATATCTACTATTTGTTTATGTGAATTCCTGGATTTGTGCCTTGCTGGAATTTTGAATGTGATTGATTATTTGAACATGATGCAAAATATGACATGTTGTGCTAATTCACTTGTGAAATGCTCATTAATTATCCAATTTCCATGAAATTTGACATGCTCATTCTTAACATGTTGCTTGATTTTTGAGCTTTGTTTGGCATTTTTAGCATATTCCATCTCTGTTTTATACACATGAACTTTAGGTGTGACAATGTGTGTCACACATTTTGATGTTGCTCTTGTTCATTTTCATATACATGTCAATTGAGCTCTTCTGATTCCAATTTTTTGCATGATGCTTGTGTTTAACATGTCAAGTGCACATAAAAAAATTCATGATCATTTGATTCTTTTCTGTTTTGTTTTGATTTTTCTACTCTTGATGTCCAATTGTGATCACCTTTGCTTGCCTTTGCCTTATCTTGATTGGTTGATGGCTTTACCTTATGATTTGGCTTTGATCCTTTTTAGGACATGTTCATGCTTGAATAAATGTGCTTCATGTGAAATCTTAACTTCTGTTTTGACTTTTTGCTTTGCCTTTGACCCTAGTCTTTGCACTAGTGGTTTGTACTCACCTTTTGAGCTTTGTATTTCAGGTTCAAGCAATTAGCTATAATGATTGATGTGCTCTCATTACTTGAGATGCAAGTTACTTTGGTTAACTAACTTTGATTGTGTTGTAGGTCCTTTGGTGGTGAACTCACTTGAGTGATTGCCTTTTAGGACTTGCTTTGTGTACATATTGGAAACCACTGTTGTTGTTTGTTGGTTGTTTGTCTGAATATCATACTGATTGTTTGGCTTTTGTACAGGTACATTAGTCGCTTTTAGCTCTTACTTGAGCTTTGATTTGGTTTGTGGTTGGTTTACCACCTAGGTAACCTCTCTTTCTCCATGTAGTCTGGAAGCCCTGTCGTTTCTGTTTGGCAGGCATTTGGCTGAAGTCCTCCTTAAGAGGCAATGACCATGTTCTTGATTGTTTAATTTTGTGCTAAAGACCTCTAAGTGAGGCATGTTACTTGTTAAGTCCTCCTAAGTGAAGAGGCAATTGAAAGATAGAAGGGATTTGCAATCAATCCCCTGTTATTCAGTTGAGTCATTCATTATGCTCGCACTACGTGCTGAAGCTATTGAATAAGCACCCAAGATCTTGTATAGAGTCAGTCATGTGGAATAGGGTCCCTCATTCTGGATCCCCACACCTTCTTTGATTCAAGCTCACCCAGGCCAGGGTTAAGAGCATGAGGTCTAATCCTCATTTCCTATTCATCAGTTTCACCCTAACTCTCAATGTTAGTGGTTAAGAGCTCAAAAACACCCCTACAGTTTTGGCTTGTTTGTCAAGGTTGATATGACCCCTTGACTAAACCCCAAACAATTTGTTTGAGCCTCTTGTTTGTGTATAGAGTGTGATACTTGATTGCTTGTTTGCCTATTTGTGCATCTTTCATGTGTTTGCATTTGCATGTTTTGTTTGTGGAGTCAGATGTAAGACCATTGATTGGCTATCTGTTTCCTTGTTTATTTTATGGAGTTGGATGTAAGACCATTGATTGGCTATCCATTTCCTGTTTGTTTTGTTTTGAGGAGTTAGATGTAAGACCATTGATTGGCTATCTGTTTCCTGATTTGCTCTTGGAGTTGGATGTAAGACCATTGATTGGCACTCCGTTTCCAGTTTTTGTTGTTCTCTTGAGCTTGACTTGCTTTTGCCTTGTGTTGCCTAATTCCAAATGAACTTACTTGGATCATCTCTATGATCTTGAGAAAGCAACTCCTATTTGTGGCTTTGTCCTTTAACCCACCTTTTGCATGCTTAACCTTGATCCATGTTTTCATCATTAACCCAAACCAGAAAACTTTTGTGCAAACATTTCACTTGTTTTCAAAACTAGAAACCTAGGCCTTATGCCTTTGATTTTCAAATTTCTTTTCATAACACTAATCTTGAATTGAACTTTAAGTCAACTTTGACTTCATTTTGTGAATACTTCTAATTGGTTAATTCAACCCACTCAATTGCTTTTGTGGCCCTTGTCCATTTCTTAATCAAATTTTCATGCATTAGCCATAGATCTGAATTATCTTAGTGGTTGATGTGAATCTCACCTTTGTCCTTAGTGATTGAATTGTAAGACTTCCATGCTTATTATAGGGCATAATCCCTCACTAGCATGTCGAAGTTGTTCTCACATGGTGGACTTGTGGTTGTATAGGTCGAGTTTTCTCCCTTTGATAATGAAAGACCTTAAGGCGTTTGTTTAAAATCAATCCACTCACTGTTTTGAAATCTTTTAGCCGAACTACGAGGTTTTGATCCTTTTCTTTTTATAAGAAGGTACGTAGGCAATGGGTTTCATCCATCCAAACACAAAAATAATAAACTTGTATATTCTTTTTTCATCTTTTCAATCAATGTTTGCACAAATAAATATTTCATAAACAATAACCAATGCAACAAGTTGTGAAAAGGGCTCCCTAGGAGTACCTAGGATGCATTGGGTGCCTAACACCTTCCCTTTGCATAACCAACCCCCTTACCCAGATCTCTGACCCCCTTTTGCTAGTTTTGTTTGTAAAACTTTATAGGTTTTTGTTCGCTTTCTAACCATTCCTTTGGATAAATAGAAGTGCAGTGGCGACTCGACTTTGTATGATTTACCTTGGATCTAGTTAATATTTCCAATGGTGACGAATACACCGCTACAGAAAAGTGGCGACTCTGCTGGGGAAATCAGTATTTTCCTGGTGGGTTTTGCCTACTTTTCACATTTGTTGTGTTATATTTGTTTATGACATATTTTTTTGGTGCACTTTGGGATTACTGTATTGATTGTACTGCTTTATTTGCTTGATATATCAATTGCTTGCTTGCTTGGTGATCTCTGTGAGATGAGTTCTATACCCGAACTCGAGTGCACCTTAGGATAGGAGAATGGCATAGTCTCGTCGACTTGTGTGGAGTTATTCCTTAGCAAGTTGACTTGCGAGTCCATTCACTTGGTGGAGGTCATGTTGGGATCATAATGTCACACAAGTTATTTGTGGTTAGACATTACTCTTTCCAATATGTGCCATAGAAGCCAAAGACCTTAGTTTACCCAACCCATATTGGCCTATTTTTAGGACGTAGTGCGGAGGTCGTTCAGATGTAATATCTGATGCGATTGTTACGCGATACTACACTCATAAGAGTCTCTCTTGAGAATAGTTTTGGAATACGAGTATTCGTTTCTCCGATAATATTCGAAAGATGGGATGATGACTATGGGAACCTCTGATAGAACATGTTCGGCAGGTTTAAACCCTAGTACACTCCCTTTGGGTGGTTCTTAACCGAGACTCCGTGCTCGTGACTCGTAACAAACCCGTGATTCATGGTTGATCCGTTCACACCTCCTTAATATCAATGGAACTTGGGTGTCGATAAGGTGTAAACCATAATCCACCAAAAAGGATGATTGATATTAAGGATGGTTGAGCCGTTCGTATATCATTAATATCAATGGAACTTGGGTGTCGATAAGGTGTAAACCATAATCCACCAAAATGGATGATTGATATTAAGGATAATACGAGCCATCCCATGACCTTTGTCTGGTGTGCTTTGCTTGATCCTTGAGTGTGATTGTTGCATTCATGCATTCATGCATTCATTTGCATCCATATCATCAGAAAAAAAGAAAATTTTCAAGGAACTTAAGGGGTTTATTTGCAAAATTTTCAGATATGGAAAGACAAAAAAGGCATACAAAGAAGTACAGCTTCAGACAGCCCGATCTGAAAGAGTTAAGGAATCTGGCATCCTATGTACTAGATCCCTTGGGTTTCAAAGCTCGTTTCGGGAAACTTCTTCCTCTTTTGACTACTCAGGTTGACGAAGGGTTGATGGGCACTTTGGTGCAGTTTTATGATCCTCTGTATCACTGCTTCTCTTTTCCAGACTTTCAGCTATTGCCTACTCTTGAGGAGTATGCTTATCTGGTGGGTATTTCGATTCTGGATCAGGTGCCGTTCAGTGGCTTGGAGAGTATTCCTACTTCTCAAGAGATAGCAGACTTGTTGCTCATAGATGAGTCTCTGATTCGTGCTCATATGACGACCAAAGGTGGAATTCAAGGTCTCCCTTTTGAGTTCCTCATTGCTCAAGCTACCGTTTATGGGAAGGCCATGAGTGAGGATACCTTTGAATCCATATTTGTACTTCTCATCTATGGATTGGTATTGTTCCCCAACATCGACAAATTTGTGGATGTGAACGCTATTAGGATCTTCTCTGTTCTTAATCCCGTTCCGACTCTATTGGGCGATACCTATGTTTCTTTGCATCTGAGGAATGCAAAGGGTGGTGGCGCTATTGTGTGTTGTTTGCCTCTGTTGTATAAGTGGTTTATTTCTCACTTACCTCAGACGCTCGCCTTCAAGGAGAACAGGGGATGTCTACGGTGGTCTACGAGACTCATGTCTCTCACTAATGATGATATCTCTTGGTATAATCGTGCATATGACGGTGTCCAGATCATTGATTCTTGTGGTGAATTCTCCAGTGTGCCTCTTCTTGGTACATGTGGTGGGATTAGCTACAACCCTGTGTTAGCACGTCATCAGCTTGGGTTCCCCCTAAAGGATAAACCTAATAACATTCTGTTAGAAGGTGTATTCTTTCAGGAGGGTAAAGATCCCAAAGGCTTGAAGAGCAGGATGGTTCGCGCTTGGCGTAAGATCCATAGGAAGGGCAGGAATGAGTTGGGTCCGAGAACTGCATCGCTTTGGAGCCGTATACTGCTTGGGTAAGGAAGAGAGCATCTGAGTATCTCATGCCTTACGACTATCCGAGACCTACACCTTTGGTTGTGGCTGGGCCTTCAACCCTCCCTAACCAAGGAGTAGAGGAGTTGAGAGACGAAGACCTTTCATGTGCCTGGATCCGTGAAAGACAAGAGTTTCTTCAATAGCTTAAGGAGAAGGATGCTCTGATCGAGTTCCTCGAGCATCAGGTCATTGATGATCCTGATGATGCATGGACTTCTATACTTCCTCAGTCTTCCAAGTTCTGGAAAAGGAGGTATGACAGACTCGCTAAAGAGAAGGCGGATATGGAAGCAGCGTATGAGAGAGAGGTTAAGAGGCTTCGTGCAGCTTATCTTCCTGCGTCCCGAGCTTCTAGGGATCCATAGGATGTTTACTTTCGTTTTCTCTTGTAATGATTAACAATGTTGTACTTCTTTCTCAAATATATTTGATGAGATATTTTCCATATGCGATCAAATGTTTAATATTCAAAATTTGCAAATAATACCCAAAAGTTCCTTTGAAATAAAAACAAATCATATGCACGAGCATTGCATGCATCATTTGCATAAGCAGGTGTTGTTCTCAGCCTCTGGTCTTCTGGTCTAACTCTGTGCTCTTCATTTATTTTGAAGACAAGTTGACTCACCGATACTACACCAGATCCAACTCTTCCAGATTGATGGGTCATCTTGAGCAAGAGAACCGTGAGCTCAAAGAGAAAGTCGCCAGACTAAGTGCTTTGATGGAGTCGTTCCTGGCTGCTCAGAATCAGTCGTCTCCACCACCTGCAACTCCTCCCCAGAGGACAGTCATCTCTGAGATTGTCTCCTCTACTGTGCCTGCTGCTAGTGCCCACTTCGTGCCAACAGCCATGCCGTCCGGGTTTTCGTGGGGGATGCCTCCCGACTTTATGCCTGACATTCCTGCTCCAACATTTGCTTCGATGCCGGCATCGAGCTCGGTCCTTGCTGTTCCTCATCCTGTCGTGCATACCATTCCCAGGGTAGACGACACCATCTATCATTCTGAGCCGTCTGAGGGCCCGGATTTTCATGAGAAGATGGACGCGATGAATGACCAATTTCTTGAGCTGCGCAAGGAATTGAAGAATCTTCGAGGAAAGGACCTCTTCGTAAAATCTGCTGCCGAGCTCTGCTTAGTTCCCGGTGTTAAAATTCCTGTCAAATTCAAGGTCCCAGACTTTGAGAAGTACAAAGGGAACACCTACCCTCTCAGCCACCTGGTCATGTATGCCAGGAAAATGTCTACTCAAACGGATAATGATCAGCTACTCATTCATTATTTCCAGGATAGTCTGTCCGGGGCTGCACTGCGTTGGTATATGAGTCTGGACAGTGCAAACATTCGTTCCTTCAATGATCTTGGTGAAGCCTTCGTCAAGCAGTACAAATACAACGTGGATATGGCTCCCGATTAGGATCAACTCAGAGCCATGTCCCAGAAGGACAAAGAGACATTTAAAGAGTACGCCCAGAGGTGGCGAGAGTTGGCAGCTCAGATTGTGCCTCCGCTGGAAGAGAAGGAAATGACCAAGATCTTTCTGAAGACCTTGAGTTCATTCTATTACGAGCGGATGATTGCTAGTGCTCCTTCTGACTTCACCAAGATGGTGAACATGGGGATGCGACTAGAGGAAGGAGTCCGTGAAGGACGGCTGACCAAGGATGAAGGCTCTTCTAGCAAGCGATATGGGGCGTTTGCGAAGAAGAAAGATGGAGAGGCACATGTTGTGCAATCCCATGTGAAACCTCGAAGACCCTCTGTGAGGAGGAAGCCTGCGCGTTCAGCCAGCAACCAGCACCAGGTGGCTCACATAGCACCTGTCTTTAGAGACAATCAGCAATATCATCAGCAACAGAATAATCAACAACCATCTCAACAGTATCAGCAACAACATCGTTCTCAGCAGCAGGCCTACCAGCCTCGCAACAGTAATCAAGCTAGTACGAGTTATGAGAGGAAGAAGATCACTTTTGATCCAATTCCTGTATCATACGCAGAGTTGTATCCCTCTTTGATAGAGCGGAAACTGATTACTCCGAGAGACCCGCCAGCTATACCGGTCAACCCTCAGTGGTGGTATAAGCCTGATCAGCATTGTGTGTATCATTCGGGTGCTCCCGGTCATGATATAGAGAACTGCTTTCCGTTGAAGACTAAGGTTCAAGACCTTATGAGATGCGGCATTTTGAGCTTTGAGGACGCAGGTCCTAATGTTAAGAAGAACCCACTGCCCGAGCATGGGAAATCAGTTAACATGGTCCAGGAATGCCCTGGCAAGTACAAGGTCAAATATGTTAGCCATATTCGACAGTCATTGGTCGAGTTGCATCGCTTGCTGTGTGATTACAGTCATCTGGAGCACGACCATGACAAATGACGTATCTGCTCTGTTAATCGTTTGGGCTATCGCCAAGTGCGGAAAGATCTTCAGGAATTACTGGATGATGGGACCATCGAGATCCTTCAAAACAGAAATGTTGATGAAGATGAACCAGAAGTTAATGTGATTTCTCCGGTGTTCAGGATCCCTGAGCCTGTAGTCATTCGATATGATGGTAGCAAGCAGAAGGTTTCTCCTGCCCTGATCATCAAGCCTGTCGGTCCTGTGCCTTATGCTTTTGACAAGGCAATCCCATTCCGATACAATGTTGTTGCTGTTGAAGATGGGAAAGAGGTGACTCTTCCATACTCTTCCATTGTGAATATTGCTGATGTGAGCGGGTTGACCCGTAGCGGTCATGTGTTTTCTGCACCCCCGAAGCCTCAGGCTGTTGTTGATTCTGTTGAGCGTCCGGTTGGGAATGCTGTGAATCCTCCGAACCCAGCACTTGTTGTTAAACCCTCCTCCGTACAAAAGACTCCTACTTCTGTTGGCCCTAGTGGCAATTTGAAAGAAGACTATGATGAGATGCTGAGGCTCATCAAGAAGAGTGAGTACAGTGTTGTAGATCAGCTTCTACAAACACCGTCCAAGATCTCCATGTTATCGTTTCTTCTGAATTCAGAACCGCACAGAGAGGCTCTGCAGAAAGTCTTGGATGTGGCTTATGTTGATCATGACGTCACAATAGAACAGTTTGACATCATTGTTGCAAACATTACTGCTTGCAACACTTTGAGTTTTTGTGACTCTGATCTCCCTGAGGAGGGAAGAGACCACAACTTGGCCTTACACATTTTGATGAATTGCAAAGACGACGCCATGTCCAATGTGCTGGTGGACACTGGGTCATCCCTGAATGTATTGCCGAAATCCACTCTCGCAAGATTGTCTTTTCAAGGGCCTCCCATGAGGCAGAGTGGAGTTGTTGTGAAAGCTTTTGATGGGTCGCGTAAGACTGTGATTGGGGAAGTTGATCTCCCAATCAAGATTGGACCAAGTGATTTCTAGATCACCTTTCAGGTTATGGATATCCACCCATCTGATAGCTGTCTCTTAGGCAGACCATGGATTCACGAGGCTGGCGCCGTGACATCCACCCTACACCAGAAGCTGAAATTCGTTAAGAACAAGACACTGGTTGTGGTATGGGGAGAAAAGGCTCTCCTAGTTAGCCACTTGTCTTTCTTCTCATACATAGATGTTGAGGATGAAGTTGGAACGCCTTTCCAAGCTTTATCTATAGTCGAGCCTGTTGAGAAGAGAACTCCTTCATTTGCTTCCTATCGAGATGCGAAACTGGCCATCGAATATGGTGCAGTTGCTAGTCTAGGAAAAATGATTGAGCTTGAAGATAACAAGTCCCGGGCTGGCATTGGATTTTCTTCTGGGGTCTTCAACGAGAAAGGGTTGTTCAAGAGTGGAGGTTTCATCCACACCGTTCAGAGCGAGGAAGCTGCTGCTGTTTTGGAAGAGGATGCCGAGGATTCTGACAATTTTGTCATCCCTGGCGGGATCTGCCACAATTGGGTCGCTGTAGATGTTCCTACAGTCATTCATAGATCAAAGTAATGTTTCACTTTGTTTAAAAACCCTTCTCCCATGCCAAAGGGAGAAGTGATGACATTGTTGGCAACATTTATACAATGATATTTTCATTCAATAAATTCATGTTAAATGTTTGTTTTTCCATTTGTTTTCACTTTTTGCTTTTTTGCATGAAATTGGTGATCACAAAAAACCATAAAAAACAAGAATAAAATCACTCTTTTCATCTGCATAATGATTGTCTTGTTTGTTTTCTAAAAAGCTTTCATATCAAAATCATTATGCAGGTTGATTCTTAAACCCATTGAACATAATGATCCAACGCCATCTCCCAATTTTGAATTCCCTGTATTCGAGGCAGAGGAAGATGATGTTGAAGAGATTCCTGATGAGATTACCCGTCTTCTTGAGCATGAAGAGAAGATCATTCAGCCGCATCTTGAGAATCTGGAAACAGTCAACTTGGGGTCTGAAGATTGTGTTCGAATGGTGAAGATTGGGGCACTCCTTGAAGAGTCTGTCAAGAAGGGGTTGATCAGTTTGCTACGAGAATACTCTGATATCTTCGCTTGGTCGTACGAAGACATGCCAGGTCTAGATACAGATATTGTGCAACATTTCCTGCCTCTGAAGCCTGAGTGCGTGCCTATTGTCGCATCCGCGAAAAACAACCGGCGGGCTAAAACAAAAACAACACAGAGCCGCCACTGCGCGTTATTTATCCCAAAATAGGGAAAGGAAACGCTCAGAGAAACCTGGAAAAAGCATGGTCTTGCGACCAAAGAGAAAGGGTAAGGGAGTCGGTTACGCAAGGGGAAGGTATTAGCACCCCTCGCGTCCGTCGTACTCGACGGGATCCACGCTCTAAGAAAAGAAAAGGTTGCTAAAATAAACAGACAAACATCATACACACACGCTAAGACAACACAGGTGGGGTTAAGAGGAAGAGAGCTCGATAGGACGTCGCATCCTATGCCTACGTATCTCGTCTGGAACGAGAATCAGAGCTGCCGTAGTTCGGCTCACGCACGCCAAACAAGCAAACAGAAACACAGGCAAACATGGAGCCTGAATGCCAATCACTGGACTTACATCAGCATCCGAACCAAAACACACACCAAAGGGCAAACGTGGAGCCCGAAAGCCAATCACTGGACTTACATCAGCATCCGAACCAAAACACACACCAAAGGGCAAACGTGGAGCCCGAAAGCCAATCACTGGACTTACATCGGCATCCGAACCAAACACACACAAGAAGATAACAAGCAAACACACACAAAAGAGAAAAAAAGTGCCCGGAGAGACCTCGCACGGTCTCCTGCCTACATACCTCGTCTGGAACGAGGATCAGGGCGATATAGTTCCCCCGAAAGGGAAAGAAAATCTAGCCAGAAACCAAGGGAAGACACACTACCAGGGAGCTGGACTCGAGCCTAGTGTTATCATGCATCATTGCCCTATGTTGTGGTTTCTACCTACTTGCGCAACAGCAAGCTAATCCTATCCAGGAAAGAAGCAAGCATACAAGCATACAAAACAAAACAAGCATCTCAAGCAAATATTCACAAAGCACACACTATAACCAGTCAAGTGAGGCTCAAACAATGGGTTTGACTGCCGAGGCAAGTCATCTGTACAGAGGTAGTGTTCGCTCTTAACCTTGCCATTGAGAGGCTAAGGTGAAGCAGATGACAGGTGAGTGAAGATTAGACTTCACAGCTCTTATCCCTGACCAGGGAGAGCTTTAGACGAAGGAGCGTGGGTCCAGAATGGAGGGACCCTTCTACGCTCAAAGACTCTGACACAACTGTACAAAGTACAAGATCTTGGGATTGTGTCCCAATGCGTCAACACAGTGGTGTGAGCAGAGGGACGACTCAACAGAATAGCGGGGGATAGATTGCATATCCCTTGGGTTCCGCCAATTGCCTCATAGAGGTCTTTACCTGCTTGGCACAGAAGTAAACAATCACAGACATCGCCTCTTAAGGAGGACTTCAGACAGTTGCCTGGCCAGGTAACAGGCCAGGTCTTCCAGACTACATGAAGTATAGAGATTCTACCTCAACTGGTTAAAAAACCAAGCAGCAGCAAGCAAGTTCTTAAAGAACTGTAAGCGACTAAATGTACCTGAAATCAATCAAGTATCATCAGTACTCAGACAAACCAACAATAAACAGCAAATGGTTAATCTATACAGACAACACAAGTTAATGCACATAAGTGCAAGCCATGAGCTCAAGCTCAAGCATCAAACCCTACAACACAAAATCAATGTTAGTTTACAACATCAAACAAAACTCAATTTAATCAACTTGCATTTATCTCCTTGAGCCTTTTGCATTTCAACCTGAAAATCCACACCAAATGTGAGAAACTAGACCACTAGGCCAAGCCTAGGGTCCAAGAGGGATAAAAAAAAATTCTAAACAGCAAGTGAATTTCAGCCAAAATCACATTAAAACAATTCAAAAGCAAATGCAATTGGTCCCATGCTCATACCATTCACCATTATCATTTCATGCACAATTTAACATCAAACATGCAATTTGCAACTCCAAATGACCAAACAGAACTATCTCAATCAAAAGCATATCAAAACAATTCAATTAATTCCACAAACTTTCACACCTAAACAGGACTCATTCAATGTATAGCATGTCAATTTTCAGCTCAATTGGACAAAAGAAAGTAGGTCAATGAAAATCAAGAAGTCCAGACACATTCATGCAAGCCAATTCAAGGCATCAACACAAGCATCAAATTCCAAAAATCATAAAACAGTGACAACAATTAAGAAATGAAAGGGATCAAAACCATGATGTCCTATAATGTGTCTAAAATGCTCACACCAAATTTCATCTTCATCCAATACCATATGAGAATTTCACAAACAAAATGCCAACATGTGTCACACAAGGTTACCAAATGAGCACACAGAGAAGAAAATTATCAATCAATTAGAAAATGCAACCAAAAATTCCAGCAAAAATCACATGTTATCTTGACATATCAATGTTCATTTATGCAAAATTTCAGCTCAAATCAACATCCCTAAGCATTTTAAATAAAATCAGAAAGTTGACCTAGCTTGGTGTGACACAAATTGTCACACCTTAATTCAAAAATTCATATCTCCATCACCAGATATCCAAAATTCACAAACTCTACATGAAAATCACCATCAAGATGTCCAGAACAAGCACAAAAATTTTCATCCATTTATTTGCAAGCATCACTATTTCATGAAGGTTTTGGTGAGACATACATAAATGTGACACATTCAACAAACCCTAAGCCAATTAATTTTCTACACATGCAAAAATTCCACAAAAAATCATGATAAAATTCTACACATTCTCATGAGCATGGCACAAAAAATTTCACAAAAATTGGATGAATTTTGAGTGAGTTATGAATTTATCAAGATCATGTAGCCAAATGAAATTGAAATAAAAAAACAAAAATGAAATAATATAGAAATTAAATGAATAATGGCATAAGCGTAAATACGCTTCAGAACAGCCAAAACGCGCTGTTTCATTAAACGGCTTGGCGCGTTGTGATTGGCTCAAACTGGAGGGAAACACATTTTCAAACGCGGCAAGGCACAACATGGATCAAACACACAAAATTTCACGTGTTCTTCATCAAACCAAATCCAGAAAATGCAGATTTACATGAACATCAAATCTTCACAAAAATTGGCAAATGGATAACCATTGGAACCGTCTGAACACGAGGATCACGAATATGTGAACGATTTAATCTAATTCCTACTATATCTCACGGATCGATCAAAAAGAGAAATGACATCCAAACTTTGAATCGAAACATCTTCTTCTACAGTTAATCATTCGAAAAACTAAGAGCATCATGTTGATCTACGTTGAACGCACTTCAAAAAGCATATCACAATTTAAAGAATAATGAGATTCGATTTTAGGTACCTTGGAGATGGCAGTGATGATTCTTGAAGCTTTTGCGCACAATTGTCCAAAACAGATGCAGATGAAGCTTTAGGAAGATGATTGGAACTCGTATTTCAGCTCAAGCACGATCCAGATGTGAGAAATCTCAAATCACCATTGTTGAGCAAGGTATGAACAGTCACGATCCAGCAAGGTTATGGCAATGATTCTTCAAAGCAGTTGGAGATCTAGGTCCATGGAGCACGAAGCAAAAAGAATTTTGCACTTTGGTGAAGAATTGATGAAGTTTGGATCAAAAATGTGGAATGAAGATTCTTGAGATTTTTGGAAAATTGGAGGGAAAGTTTGTTACAAACTTTGAGAATTGTAATTGTCATTATCATTTCAGTTATGATTAATGATTTATACTCCACTTTAATCATCCTCTTAATCACCAATTAACCAAAAATGAAATAATTAGCATAATGCCATTTTCTCAATGCAAGGGCAAAAATGACTTTTCACATTAGGCCTTATGACAGCAATGTGACAGCTCAGACATCTTCTAATTACCATTTGGAATGTGTTGGCTTTTGTCTCATGTTAATTGGCTTTGTATTTCTCATTTTCACTATGTCATGCCAAAAATGCATTTTAAGTGAAGGTTCAAAAATAGCCTATCCAAATATTGATCCTTGAAAACTCATGACAGTTCAAACCACTTCTATTTGGCATATGTGATGTGTTGCAAAAACTCCCATTCCAAAATTCCCATTATTTCTCAACTTGGACCATTTTGCCCTTGGATTTTAATTGTACACTTGAAAATTGACCTTTTGCATTGACCATTTTTGATGAATTTTGATTATGCACCATGAAAGTACATGTGAAATGGAGTTTGCTCATAAAAAGATCACTCATTTTGGACACTCCATGTGAAAGTTATGCCCCCTTGATTATAGGTCTTTTTTAAAATTGAATGGACCATAACTTGTCAACCATACATGGGAATTTCAAGTTCTTGGACTTTTTGGAAAGGTGAGAGCAAGATCTACAACTTTCATGTTGAACAAATTTTCATTTGAAGCTTTTTTGGACACGTAATTTTGTGGTGAAAAACTTTCCATTTTTGGAAACTTCCATTACAAGTCACTTTCTATTTTTGGCAATTTTTGTTCTGACTTTATTTTCTCCACTCTTGAGCTTTGACATGTCAAATAACACTTGTTCCAATATGAATGAAGTGTATCCAACTCTCTCCCATCTCCAAATCCATAAAATCAAGCACAGTTGACCACAGTTGACTTTTTCAACTGATAGATGAATTTGGCAATGCACTGATCAATCTGAGCCCCAATCTTCTGATGAAATGGCTCAAGGATAAAACCCTAGCCTCCATAAGCTCAATACAATCATGAAATGATCCCCATATCCATTGTAGACCCCATCTCCTTGCCATGCCCTGATTGGCCAAATGCAACTGATTAGGGTTGACCAGTGGTCAAAACCCTAATCTCAAGGACTATGCTCCAACACTTGAACTTCTTGGATGATATCAGAACCATGATGATGATGATGTATCATTGCAACCAAGATGACCAATCTCCTTGAGAATCAACCCTAATCTGGACCTCCACATCCTCAGATGATTAATGACCAGTCCAATGAACCCCTAGCTTGCATCTCAACCTCTTTATTTGCTGATCAAGACTTAGGAGGATGATTTGCACAATGTAACCACATGATATGCAATATGCAATGCCTAATGACCTAAAAAATGATATGCAAATATGTTAAGCTAGTTCCAAAAGAGGAGGGCAAATTTTGAGGTGTTACACCTATGAAGCAGAAGCTCAGAAGAACTCACCCTGATATGGCAGTGAAGATCAAAGAGGAAGTTCAGAAGCAAATTGATGCGGGGTTTCTGGTGACTTCTACGTATCCTCAATGGGTGGCCAATATTGTGCCCGTGCCTAAGAAAGACGGAAAAGTCCGGATGTGTGTGGATTACCGTGATTTGAATAAAGCTAGTCCGAAAGATGATTTCCCTCTACCACACATTGACATGTTGGTAGACAATACAGCTAAATTCAATATCTTCTCATTTATGGACGGATTTTCCGGATATAATCAGATCAAAATGGCACCCGAGGATATGGAGAAGACAACATTCATCACACCTTGGGGAACATTCTGTTATCGAGCGATGCCCTTCGGTTTGAAGAACGCCGGAGCCACGTATCAACGAGCTATGACTACCTTGTTTCATGATATGATGCACAAGGAGATTGAGGTATATATTGATGACATGATTGCTAAGTCACGAACGGAAGTTGAACATGTTGAGCATTTGTTGAAGCTTTTTCAGCGTTTGAGGAAGTTCAAGCTTCGTCTGAATCCCAACAAATGTACATTTGGAGTCCGTTCTGGCAAGTTATTGGGCTTTATTGTCAGCGAGAGAGGTATTGAGGTTGATCCTGCAAAGGTCAAAGCAATACAAGAGATGCATGCGCCCAAAACTGAGAAGCAAGTTCGAGGTTTTCTTGGCCGCTTGAACTATATTTCCAGATTTATATCCCACATGACTGCCATATGTGCGCCGATATTCAAGCTCCTCCAGAAAGATCAGTCTCATGATTGGACCGAGGGTTGCCAGAAAGCTTTCGACAGTATCAAAGAGTATATGTCTGAACCTCCGATTCTGTCTCCGCCTGTAGAAGGAAGACCTTTGATCATGTATCTGACTGTTCTTGAAGACTCGATGTGTTGTGTTCTTGGTCAACAAGACGAATTCGGGAAGAAAGAATCTGTTATCTATTACCTGAGTAAGAAGTTCACTGATTGTGAGTCTCGATACTCAATGCTTGACAAGACGTGTTGTGCTTTGGCTTGGTCCGCTAAGCGTTTACGCCAGTACATGATAAATCATACAACTTGGTTGATATCCAGAATGGATCCAATCAAGTATATCTTCGAGAAGCCTGCTTTAACCGGGAGGATTGCCCGTTGGCAGATGTTGTTGTCTGAGTATGATATGAGTATCGAGCTCAGAAAGCTATCAAAGGTAGTATCTTGGCTGGCCACTTGGCACATCAGCCGATTGAAGATCATCAGTCTATTCAGTACGACTTCCCAGACGAAGAGATTATGTATTTGAAGATGAAAGATTATGATGAACCTACACTCGATGAAGGGCCAGAGCCTGGTTCCCGATGGAGTATGGTATTCGATGGCGCTGTAAATCAGTACGGAAATGGAATTGGGGCAGTAATCATTACTCCTCAAGGCACACATATTCCTTTTACAGCAAGGCTAACTTTCAAATGCACGAATAATATGGCTGAGTATGAGGCCTGCATTATGGGTTTGGAGGAATGCATTGACCTCAGGATCAAGCATCTCGATGTTTATGGTGATTCAGCCCTCGTTGTCAATCAGATCAAGGGTGAGTGGGAAACGAATCAGCCTGGTCTTATTCCCTATAGAGATTATGCGAGGAGGATTTCAACGTTCTTTACAGAAGTTAACTTTCATCATATTCCTCGAGAAGATAATCGAATGGTAGATGCTCTTGCTACGCTTGCTTCAATGATTGTGGTCAAGTATTGGAATGAAGTTCCCAATATCACCGTGATGCGCTTGGATAGACCAGCTCACGTGTTTACAGTTGAAGAGATACAAGACGACAAGCCTTGGTATTACGACATCAAGTGTTTCCTCCAGAACCAGGTCTACTCGCCTGGGGCATCTGTGAAAGACAGGAAAACATTGAAAAGGTTGTCAGGCAGTTTCTACCTCAGCGGTGAAGTGCTTTACAAGAGAAATTTTGACATGGTTCTGCTCAGATGCGTGGATAGACACGAAGCAGACCTGTTGATATCTGAGGTCCATGAAGGTTCATTTAGTACTCATTCCAATGGACATGCCATGGCTAGAAAGATGCTGAGAGCAGGCTACTATTGGCTGACAATGGAGTCTGACTGCTGCAAATATGTGAAAAAATGCCATAAGTGTCAGATTTATACGGATAAGATTCATATTCCTCCGACACTTCTGAATGTGATTTCATCACCATGGCCTTTCTCCATGTGGGGAATTGACATGATTGGCATGATTGAGCCGAAGGCATCCAACGGACACAGGTTTATTCTCGTAGCAATTGATTACTTCACCAAATGGGTTAAAGCCGCATCGTATGTGAATGTGACCAGGCAGGTGGTCGTGAAGTTTATCAAGAATCAGCTCATATGCCGTTATGGTGTGCCTGATAAGATCATTACTAATAATGGATCTAACTTGAACAACAAGATGATGGAAGAGCTGTGTAGTGAGTTCAAGATTGCACATCATAATTCTTCTCCTTACAGACCCAAGATGAATGGGGTTGTTGAAGCTGCTAACAAGAATATCAAGAAGATTATCCAGAAGATGGTTGTCACGTACAAAGATTGGCATGAGATGCTGCCATTTGCTTTGCATGGATATCGTACATCCGTCCGCACTTCAACAGGGGCAACCCCTTTCTCTCTTGTTTACGGCGTGGAGGTTGTGCTCCCAGTAGAGGTGGAGATCCCATCAATGAGAGTCTTGATGGAAGCCAAGTTGACTGATGCTGAATGGGTTCAGAGTCGTTACGACCAACTGAATTTAATCGAAGAGAAAAGATTAACTGCCATGTGCCATGGTCAGTTATATCAGCAGAGAATGAAGAAAGCATTCGATAAGAAGGTCAAGCCTCGTGTGTTCCGAGAAGGTGACCTTGTGCTTAAGAAAGTCTTGTCTTTCGCGCCCGATTCCAGGGGTAAGTGGACTCCAAACTACGAGGGTCCATATGTTGTCAAGCGGGCCTTTTCAGGCGGTGCTTTGATGCTTACAACTATGGATGGGGAGGATTTCACTCGTCCTGTGAATTCAGATGCAGTCAAGAAATACTTCGCCTAAAAAGAAAAACAGAATAGCTCGCTAAGTTGAAAACCCGAAAGGGCGGCTTATGCAAAAATGAGCGTCTCGGTGGATTAGACCCGCAAGGGCAATCCAGGCAAAAATTAGAGACATGAAAAAAAAGTATATTTGCATCCCGCTAGATTGAGTACCTCACTCTGGGGAAATCTAGGCAAAAATTAGGGGTTTGGCAAGTAACTGCATCTTGACAAGACTGTGTTCTACATCTGTCATCAATCAGAGATTCCTGTTCATTCATCGTCAACTGAAGCTTCGAATACATCGAATTCGGAATTGGTGGAGAAATGGTCATTATGTTCAATGTAGCCCTTTCCAATATATATCACCAATTTCAAACTTGTAAAAATTTATCGAGTCTCGCCATTTGCAGGCTACCATTCCATCAAATAAATTTGAGCCTTTATCCAATTATTTGCACTCTTATTTGTTTCAATTCAACAAATGTTTTGCATGTTTTTAATGGATAAAATATCATTGTTTTCAAAATAAACAAACTTTTCACAAATTGTTTTTTAAACAAAGTGAACATTCACAATGATCAAAAGATACTTAGGAGACTCTCAGTGCTCTCCCAAGGGTGGTATGATTCCTGACAGGGTAAGACATTTGTTCATATCCTTGGCATTTGATTGTATCCTGTTGCTCTGGAACCTTTTATGGTTTTCTCCTGAGCAGGCTTCCTTTCTTGGCTTCGTTCCCTCGACAGAGTGGTGGGATGATTTTGTTCACGCTCCAGATTTCCCAGCAGAGCAGTAATTTTCTCCCCTCTGGTGTGTTCTCTCTGGAAGATTGGATTTGTTGATTTCTTCCTCAGTGAAGTCGTTGAAGCAGTAGTCTTCCCTTCATTCTATCAGACAGGCTCCCAAGTAGAGTTGTTCGTGTGGTAGATCCTCTGCCGAGATATTGTTGTTTCCTGGCATATCCAGATCCCCAGCTAGAGTTGGTTGATATGTCAGATCTTATCTTTGAGGATGTTATCCCTTTCAGAGATATTGCTGTTTTCTCTGATCCACGGCAGATTTTTGGTGATGGATTTTTCCTGTGATAATTCATCCCAAGCAGAGTTGTTGGTTTGGTGGGTTATCTGTGTTGCCAGTTTTCCTCCAACCAGAGTTGCTTTTGTGACAGATTCTACTTGCACATTTAAGCACTTCTCCCAGCTGAGAATGTTGATTCATCCATGCGATGCTTTTTGTGTTTTCATTGCTCTTCAACAGAGTTGCGACTGTAGCAGATTCTGGCCTGTGCAATGAATCTTTTCTCCCTAGCTGAGACTTTTGGGTTTATCCCTTTAGCAGAGTGTTTGTTGAGATGTTCACCACTCTCCCCCTCAGCGGAAGAACGTTCTTCTCTCTCCTCAGCAGAGTGTGATATCTCAGTAGAATTCCTCAATGGAGTTGCTGATTGATCCCCCGGTGGATGTACTCTCAGTGGTTTTCCCTAGTAGAATTGTCAGTGGAAGTCCCCAGTGGAGTTGCTGACAGTATCCCGAGTAGAGTTTGCTTGTGGAAAATTCTACTCATGCTTTCTGTCCTTCTCAACAGTGTTTGCCTGTGCAGTGGGCTCTTTTCCCTAGCGAGGTTGTTGGTGGGATGAGCTTGATCTATGTTGATCTATTCCCCAACAGAGATACTATTGTTCTTTGGTATCTGGATCTCCCCAACTTGAGTTGCTGTTGTGGTTGTGTTTGCCTGTGCGACGACCTTTTCTCCTTAACCGGATTTGGTTGATGATCCATCACTCAGAGATTTTGTGATTCCCTGATATCTCTGAGTTCTCCTGCAGAGTTTGCTTCCTAGCATCTCAGATTTCCAGCAGATTGTATACTCTCCATCAGAGTTTCTGGCTTTCTCTCTCGAGATGTAGTACCGGATGTTTGATTCCTGGTCTTGTTTGTGTTAGATATGTCTGTTTGTCAGCATTCCTCATACATAAACCACGCATATACATTGCATCATCATTAACATTCAGATATTCATGTTGCATTTTTGCCATATATCTTTTATTTGTGTCTCCTGCTAGTTGGTGGATATCATCTCCCCTAAGCAGATGGGTGTGTCTAATCCTTCAAAATAGAGTCAGCCCCTTTAGCAGAAAGTGTCTATCTTTCCTGCCATTTCCCCACTGAGTTCTATCCTCGTGGATGACGGTTGTTTCCGTTTCCTCCCAAAACATATATTGGGATGGAGTCTCCTATTGAGTTATATCCTCATTAGGATGAGTCTTGATTCAATTTGCCTTTTTGGCTTGATCCCAAATTGGCTTTCGTGACTGTTTTGGTGTTCCTCAACAAGGTCACCAATGGTTTTTCACCTATTCCTCAGTGGATTTTTGTGGCTTCTACCGAGTAACCGGTAGTTGTAAGTCCTATTTCTTTGGTCTTCTACCCAGTAACCGGCAGTTGTAAATCCTACTTTCATCCCCTAGCAGAGGTAACCTTTGTGGTTCGTTCTGGTTGTTGGCGGATTTTGTGGTCTTCTACCCAGTAGTCGGTAGTTGTAAATCCTATTGTTGTTTTGTTTCTCCCCATCGGAGTTTGTGCCTCCCCGTGGTATAAATGAATATTTGCTCACTAACCGGCAATCATTCATTTTATCCCCAGTGGAGTTTGCGGTTTTCTACCCAGTATTCGGTAGTTGTAAACCCTATCTTTATCCTCAGCAGAATTTTTGGTCTTCTGCCCAGTATCTCGGTAGTTGTAAACCCTATTTTCTCCCCTTGCAGAGTTAACCTTGTTGCTCATGTCAACCGATGACGGTTACTCTTCTGTGGTTTTCTACCCAGTATTCGGTAGATGTAATCCCCTCCTTGTTGACTATCATTATCCAGTATTCGATTTTGATATTCCTTTCTCCTTGTGGATAATTGCTCTGAGTAAGCAAATTTATCCCCAGCGGGTCCTCTTTCATTCACCGTTTGCCGGTAATGTCTATTGCTTCCCTTTGATTGGCCATCATTATATACCTAGTTTGGTATCTCGATGCCTTTCTTTTCGGATGATTTATCCTGTGTTAACCTAGTAACCGGTTGTGGATAATCTTCCATGCGAGTATATTATCTACGTTCTGACGGTAATAGATAATATATCTCATGCACTCTTTTGTCGAAGCCTTTTTGGTCTCTTCCTAGTTGAGTAAGATTTGTATTTCCTGTTTTGGAATCGAATATCCTTTTCCGTGGTTTTCTACCCAGTATTCGGTAGATGTAATCCCCTCTTTGCAGTTATCTTCATCCAATATTCGGTGTCGATATTCTCCCCATTGTTGTTTGGATAATTGTCGTATGCTTGCAATTTATCCTCAGTGAGTCATCTTTCGTTTACCTTGTTGTTGTTGGTAACGATTGTTTCTCTTTTCGGTCGATTTATCCTTTACTAACCCAGTAACCGGTTATGGATAATCTTCCATGCTAGTATATTATCCACGTTCTGACGGTAATGGATAATATATCTCATGCACTCTTCAGTCGAAGTTTTGTCTTTCTTTAGTTGAGTAAGATTTGTATTCTTTGTAGAATCGAATTTCCATCCTATAAACAAGTCTGCTTTTCTAGCTTTCTTCAGGATGATGAGTGTTTTGGAAGTAAAAACCAATTCACGTCTCGGTTGGTCACCTATTATATACCTAGTAACTGGTATCCCTGGTGTTCCTTCCTTTCGAGTATACTATCCACATTCTGACGGTAATGGATAATATATCTCATGCGCTCTTTGGTTGAAGCCTTCTGTCCTTCCCCATTCGAGTAAGATTCGTATTCCTTTTGCGGAGTCGAATATCCATCCTGTAAGTCGATTTGCTTTTTCAAGCCCTCCTTTCGGATGATGAGTGTTTTGGAAGTAAAAACCAATTCACGCTTCGGTTGGTCACCTATTATATACCCAGTAACCGGTATCCCTGGTGTTCCTTCTTGTCTGCTCCCTATTATGACCTCGGTCCCCTATGGAGTCAGATTTTCCTGAGTTGAAATATACCTTTTTCGGGTCTTCCTCATATGATCTGGTTGATTGATATCTCTCACCCGTATACCGGTCTTAGATATTCATTCTTCCTGAGCTTGTTACCCAGTAACCGGTAACGTCTCATCCTTTTGTTTCCCCTGGAAAGTCTTTTCAGATTTCTCCAGCGGGGTTATTGTTGTGATTTTCCTTTTGCTGTGTTGGCGTAACTCCCCAATACATGCATTTTTTCCTGCAGAGTTGGCTTGTCAGCTCTTTCCCTAGTCCCGAGTCCGGATTTTCATCTGAAGTATCCTTTGTGGATAGTTTTGCTGTGTTGGCGTATCTTCCAGCACACGCATCTTTGAGTCAGCTTGAGTCTTTCCATCGGATTTGTATCTCTTTTGAAATCTTCCCCCAGTTATGAGTCTTTTTCTCCCCAGTAAAGTCTTCAGTTGAGTCGTGTCCTGCTCACGCAGTGTCAGTTCTCTTTCCCCTAATTCTAAGTCGTGTCCTACTCACGCATTTGTTCTTTTTCTTATCCCACAAGAGTCCCATTAGAGTCTATGTCCCATTAGTGAGTGTTTTACTCCTATGGAGTTTCAATTTCTCCTTATTTTCTTTTATTCTTTGTGGACTCATATTCCCATAGAGATAGTTTGTTTTGCATACATACATTTGCATCATGAGGTCTCTCAGGGACCAAAATCGGTCTCATTGTTGTTATTTAAGCCCATTCTACCTCGTCGAGACGAAGATCTTAACCTTCATTTCTCCGGCTAGAATGATCTTAAATAGGGGCATCTATAAGACCCCAATTTTGTCCCTGAGATCCTTCATGGCATCATATCATAGCATTGCATAGCCTCAAGGATCTTTGAGCATCTTGCCTTCCTTTCCTTTGGTTAGGGTCTCTTGTGATTGGTTCTTGATCACCAAGCATTGCTTGCATTGTATATCATTGCTTTTCTTGTTTAATCACTAACCAAAAGCACCAAAAATATGTCATCTAACATTTGTTTTGCAGTCTAAGCAGCCACAGGTCAAGGCAATTCAAGGTATCCCATTGTACACGAGCAGATGGTATTTTCTTGGTATGAGGACCACATGGCATTATTTTGAGCTTATGTGAGCTAGAGGTCCATTTTGGAGCAAATTCCCCAAGTGGTTGTGGCCCAAATTCATCAGGCATTGCCAAGGTCATCTGAGGACCATACAGTCAACTGTGCAGTCAATTGAAGCCTTTGAGGTGTGGGAAATGATCTAAGACATCCCATTCATGTTCAAACAAGGCTTATTCATCATGTCAAACATTTATCTTGAAGATTTTGAAGTCAAATCAAAAGTTTCTTAAAATGGAAAGTGACCTATAATTTCAAGCTTCCAAAAATGGCAAGTTTTTGGTCCACATTCAACTTGACTTTCCAACATCAAAGAAGCTTCAAATGAATTTTTGGTCAACATGAAAGTTGAATATCTCTCTCTCCCATTTCCAAAAAGTCCAAGATCATGATCATCTGATGAATGGTTAAGGAGTTATGATCCAATGATTGCCAAGTGTGCTTGAAACTTCAAAATGCCATAACTTTTGATCCAAAGCTCCAAATTGAGTCCCTCTTTTTGCATTATGCTTCTTGTGACCCATATTTTCCAAATCCATCATTGCATTGCATGAAATTAAATCACATGATCATATGTGCATGCATGAACATTTTGGAGGGAAAGTTGGAAATTCAAATTTGGTGCATCATATATACAAAATTCCAATCCAATTATGTGCATGAGTTGATTTTAAGGGATTTTGAGCATTCACATGGTACTGTTCACATCCATTTTGCCATGCATAGGGTGTACTTACCAATTTTGCATTACACTTCATTTCTCTCTAATTTTTCATTAGCCAATGCCTAATCTTGATTAAAGCATGACTAATACATAGTATAAAAGCTATTTTGCTAATCACAATCAGGAGAATAACAGAATTTGGATCAGATTTTTCACTTCCCTCTCAAATTTCTCTCTCTTCAATTTTCAAAATTCTTCACCTAATTCATCAAAATTCTTGTAGAATCGTGTTCATCATGTGTCATTGAGTAGGATTTGGCTATTGATTTGAAGAACTGGAGCCAAGATCAAGCTGCACAAGCTCAAGAACATGAAGATGGAAGTTGCAATTTGAACTAGATCCGAGCCATTTCAAGCATCAATTCACACATAAAGCTTCAAGTCATCAATATAGGAGTGGATCTGGATCGTTTGAGCTCTTGAATCCACTGTTTTCATCCACTGCTCTCAAAGAAGGTTAGAAATCGAAACTCATGATTCTTCATCTTATACACATGATATTGTAGATCTTTCAATGCTGATAATCCTGATGCTTTTAGAATTTGAAATGGATGAATATTGAATGAGTTATGCTGAGTGGAAGTTTTGTAGATCAAACTGTTTTGCTTCGATCTGTTCTTATTAGGAAGAATTAATGTGTTTTGAACCTGGATTTGGAATGTGCATTGAATAAGCTTTCGATTGATATAAAATATGCTGGATTCTGGAAAAAAATTGGATGAAGTTACTGTAGCTCCACCGGTTCCAACGAAGAAGACGGTGGAAACCACCGTCCTCCACCACGCATGAATAGTGTTAGGGCTTCCTGGTTCGCACGCATAAATTTCACTGTAGAAGCGCCCATAGCCTTCGCGTCTCGTGTTTGATTCCGTGCGAGCGTTAGTTTAATTTCCATTTTAATTCCTCCGCCATGTTGAAACGCTGTGTTTCATTTTGAAACGCGCTTCAACCTTCGCCACGCCTGTTCGATCCTCATACATGTTTATTTTCATAATTCAGTTGATTTTCTGAGCGTTATTTTGACACACATGGCCTTGGTTCGATTCTCTCTGATGCACATTTCCAATTTCCATTCACATTAACATTTTCCATATATTTTCAATATTATTTCATTATTTTCATGTTAATTCAAAAAATCACTAAAAATAGAAAATGATTCCAAATAAATCCAAACTTTTTTCTACATGTTCATTTGAATGTCTACTATTTGTTTATGTGAATTCCAGGATTTGTGCCTTGCTGGAATTTTGAATGTGATTGATTATTTGAACATGATGCAAAATATGACATGTTGTGCTAATTCTCTTGTGAAATGCTCATTAATTGTCCAATTGCCATGAAATTTGACATGCTCATTCCTAAAATGTTGCTTGATTTTTGAGCTTTTGTTTGGCATTTTTAGCATATTCCATCTCTGTTTTATACACATGAACTTTAGGTGTGACAATGTGTGTCACACATTTTGATGTTGCTCTTGTTCATTTTCATATACATGTCAATTGAGCTCTTCTGATTCCAATTTTTTGCATGATGCTTGTGTTTAACATGTCAAGTGCACATAAACAATTTCATGATCATTTGACTCTTTTCTGTTTTGTTTTGATTTTTCTACTCTTGATGTCCAATTGTGATCACCTTTGCTTGCCTTTGCCTTATCTTGATTGGTTGATGGCTTTACCTTATGATTTGGCTTTGATCCTTTTTAGGACATGTTCATGCTTGAATAAATGTGCTTCATGTGAAATCTTAACTTATGTTTTGACTTTTTGCTTTGCCTTTGACCCTAGTCTTTGCACTAGTGGTTTGTACTCACCTTTTGAGCTTTGTATTTCAGGTTCAAGCAATTAGCTATAATGATTGATGTGCTCTCATTACTTGAGATGCAAGTTACTTTGGTTACCTAACTTTGATTGTGTTATAGGTCCTTTGGTGGTGAACTCACTTGAGTGATTGCCTTTTAGAACTTGCTTTGTGTACATATTGGAAACCACTGTTGTTGTTTGTTGGATGTTTGGTTGAATATCATACTGATTGTTTGGCTTTTGTACAGGTACATTAGTCGCTTTTAGCTCTTACTTGAGCTTTGCTTTGGTTTGTGGTTGGTTTACCACCTAGGTAACCTCTCTTTCTCCATGTAGTCTGGAAGCCCTGTCGTTTCTGTTTGGCAGGCATTTGGCTGAAGTCCTCCTTAAGAGGCAATGACCATGTTCTTGATTGTTTAATTTTGTGCTAAAGACCTCTAAGTGAGGCATGTTACTTGTTAAGTCCTCCTAAGTGAAGAGGCAATTGACAGATAGAAGGGATTTGCAATCAATCCCCTGTTATTCAGTTGAGTCATTCATTATGCTCGCACTACGTGCTGATGCTATTGAATAAGCACCCAAGATCTTGTATAGAGTCAGTCATGTGGAATAGGGTCCCTCATTCTGGATCCCCACACCTTCTTTGATGCAAGCTTACCCAGGCCAGGGTTAAGAGGATGAGGTCTAATCCTCATTTCCTATTCATCAGCTTCACCCTAACTCTCAATGTTAGTGGTTAAGAGCTCAAAAACACCCCTACAGTTTTGGCTTGTTTGTCAAGGTTGATATGACCCCTTGACTAAAGCCCAACCAATTTGTTTGAGCCTCTTGTTTGTGTATAGAGTGTGATACTTGATTGCTTGTTTGCCTATTTGTGCATCTTTCATGTGTTTGCATTTGCATGTTTTGTTTGTGGAGTCAGGTGTAAGACCATTGATTGGCTATCTGTTTTCTTGTTTATTTTGTGGAGTTGGATGTAAGACCATTGATTGGCTATCCATTTCCTGTTTGTTTTGTTTTGAGGAGTTAGATGTAAGACCATTGATTGGCTATCTGTTTCCTGATTTGCTCTTGGAGTTGGATGTAAGACCATTGATTGGCACTCTGTTTCCAGTTTTTGTTGTTTTCTTGAGCTTGACTTGCTTTTGCCTTGTGTTGCCTAATTCCAAATGAACTTACTTGGATCATCTCTATGATCTTGAGAAAGCAACTCCTATTTGTGGCTTTGTCCTTTAACCCACCTTTTGCATGCTTAACCTTGATCCATGTTTTCATCATTAACCCAAACCAGAAAACTTTTGTGCAAACATTTCACTTGTTTTCAAAACTAGAAACCTAGGCCTTATGCCTTTGATTTTCAAATTTCTTTTCATAAGACTAATCTTGAATTGAACTTTAAGTCAACTTTGACTTCATTTTGTGAATACTTCTAATTGGTTAATTCAACCCACTCAATTGCTTTTGTGGCCCTTGTCCATTTCTTAATCAAATTTTCATGCATTAGCCATAGATCTGAATTATCTTAGTGGTTGATGTGAATCTCACCTTTGTCCTTAGTGATTGAATTGTAAGACTTCCATGCTTATTATAGGGCATAATCCCTCACTAGCATGTCGAAGTTGTTCTCACATGGTGGACTTGTGGTTGTATAGGTCGAGTTTTCTCCCTTTGATAATGAAAGACCTTAAGGCGTTTGTTTAAAATCAATCCACTCACTGTTTTGAAATCTTTTAGCCGAACTACGAGGTTTTGATCCTTTTCTTTTTATAAGAAGGTACGTAGGCAATGGGTTTCATCCATCCAAACACAAAAATAATAAACTTGTATATTCTTTTCTCATCTTTTCAATCAATGTTTGCACAAATAAATATTTCATAAACAATAACCAATGCAACAAGTTGTGAAAAGGGCTCCCTAGGAGTACCTAGGATGCATTGGGTGCCTAACACCTTCCCTTTGCATAACCAACCCCCTTACCCAGATCTTTGACCCCCTTTTGCTAGTTTTGTTTGTAAAACTTTACAGGTTTTTGTTCGCTTTCTAACCATTCCTTTGGATAAATAGAAGTGCGGTGGCGACTCGACTTTGTATGATTTACCTTGGATCTAGTTAATATTTCCAATGGTGACGAATACACCGCTACAGAAAAGTGGCGACTCTGCTGGGGAAATCAGTATTTTCCTGGTGGGTTTTGCCTACTTTTCACATTTGTTGTGTTATATTTGTTTATGACATATTTTTTTGGTGCACTTTGGGATTACTGTATTGATTGTAATGCTTTATCCGCTATCGACTTGGTCTAGGCATTCTTTCATGCTTTCTTTTAGATCTTTCTTAATATTGGTTTTTTTCTTTCAGGCTACAGTTCCTTCCTTTGGTCACCATTGCTCTTGAGTACCATGTTTTTTGCGGTTTCCTTGTTAAAGATAATGAGGAAGTTGAGGAAACTGCCAATGACTACCTCTTGGCAAGAAATAGTCCGAGAAGAGTCAGCAAGCCACCTCAAAGACTTGGGTATACAGATCTCATAGCTTATGTGTTAATCTCTACAAGTGAGGTTCTAGATGAAGAACCTAGAGACTATAAGGAACTTATGAGGAGTCAAAATAAGACTGAATGGATGAAGGCCATGGATGATGAGATGAAGTCTCTTTATGAAAACAAGACTTGGGAACTGAATAAGAAACTTGTTGGAGCCACACTAGTCAGTTGTAAGTGGATTTTCAAAATTAAGGAAGGAATCGAAGGAGTGACGTCGCAGAGAAACAAGGCAAAATTGATCGCAAGGGGTTTCACTCAGAAAGAAGGTGTTGACTTCAATGATTTGATCTCTCTTATTGTGAAGCACGAGTCCATTCGAATGTTACTTGCCATGGTGGCATAATTCGACCTAGAACTAGAACAAATGGATGTGAAGATTGCTTTCTTGTATGGAGATCTATATGAAACAATCCTAATGAGGAAACCTGAAGGGTATGCAGAAATGAGAAAGGAAGATCATGTGTGCAAGCTGAATAAATATTTATATGGACTGAAATAATCTCCTCTACATTGGAATAAAAGATTCGACAAGTTCATGGCATACATAGGTTTCATTAGAAGTCAGTTCGACCACTATGTTTACTTTAGATTTTGACCTAAAAATTAATTTTTTATTTTGTCGCTTTATGAGGATGATATTCTCATAGCAAGAAATAATGTTGGGGATGTAATGAAGGTGAAGGATGGACTCAATAAGGAGTTCGATATGAAGTACCTGGGAGTTGTATCCAAGATTCTTGGGATTGAGATCCGAAGAGACAAAAATGGTCGAAATTATGGTTTTTTCAAGAGACCTACCTACTGAAGATTCTCGACAAATTTGGTATGTTAAATTCAAAGCCTATTGTGACTCCTATAAACCCTCAATTCAAGCTAAGTAAAAATTAGTATCGTAGTACTGAGGTCGAAAGAGCTTATATGAATAACTTCTAATATGCTAACATAGTAGGTTCTTTGATGTATGATATGGTATGTACTAGACCTGACATAGCATATGCAATAAGTCTTGTAAGCAGGTACATAGAGAATCCTGGAAAGGCTCACTAGCAAGCATTGAAGTGGAATCTAAGGTATATAAATGTGTCTCTGACTAGAGTCCTGATTTATGTTGAAGCATGTGGTGAAAATAGTAGAGCAGAAATCGAAGGGTATGTCAACTCTGATTATGCAGGTTGTATGAATTCTAGAAAATCTATTTATGGATATGTGTTCACTATGTTTGGCACAACAATCCGTTGGAAAGCAACACTTTAGAAGGTTGTTTCCTTATCAACCATTGAAACAGAATATATCTCTGTCACTGAAGCTGTGAAAGAAGCATTGTGGCTTGAAGATTTTTCTAAGGAGCTGAAAATTCAAAGTTGATTTATCACTGTTAAATGTGATAGTCAAAGTGCTATACACATGTTGAAGATATCATCTTATCATGAGATAACCAATCACATCAATGTGAGGATACATTTCTTTAGAGGGGTAATCGAGCATGGAGAAGTCCAAGTGCTGAAGGTTCTGAGAGATCATTATGGTATTGATATGATAACCAAGACATTACCAAGCTGCAAGTTTTTCCACTGTATGCAGTTGATAAAGCTGCATGAAGAAAGCTAGTTTGTTCCCTTAATGTTATAGAGTTTATTCTAAGATGGAGATTTGCGAGATATTGGATCAAACTCTAGTATGGTCGAAGGGTAGCTTCTTGGTTCGACAATCCGACAGGATCATTAGCATGTCGTCAAAGTCTATTCACATGTTGTAGTTGAAGTATGCTAGGATTGTTAGCATGTCAAATTGGGCATGTTTGTTATTCTCAATTGTTTAAGTTAGCTTGTTCTCTAAGTTAGCTTGTGTAATGGGCCTGTGTGTAAAAGCCCATTAGTTTAGTGTACTAATTTTCTTATAAATAGCATACTAGTCTCTCATCATTGTATAACGCAAACCCTAATCAGGGTGAGGGAGATTCTTTTCTATTTTGTAACACTTGTAAACTTGTTTCAAAGAGAAAGTAAAGAATATCAGTTTATAACAAATTGTTGTGTTCTTCTTGCTTCCCTTTTTCCACCCTTGTGGGTTTCGTGTCGATCAAGAAATCAATTATACTTTGTTATTTAAGTATCATTTTCATAATGAACATACAATTGGTTATCTCAATTTAATTTATACAAAAACATTAGCATAAAAAATAACTCCAAGATTGAGATTAGTATTGAAACATCAAAGAAATAGGAAAAGTCGTTTACCAACTAACTTAGTGCTTGGAAGACCTCTTTGTACACTACATATTAGTCATACATGATTAATTTTCCTTGTTAGTATTATTATTTTAAAACCATTATTGCTCTTAACTCTTGAAAATGCTACATACAATTCATGTGACTAAAAACAAAAGTAGGAAAATATAATCCAACACTATCAAGTGATTGACCTTGGGATTTATTAATTTTCATTGCGTATGAGACAATGATTGGAAATTGTATCCTACTCAATTTGAATGGCCAAGGTGATTCAGAAGGTGACGTAAACATTCGAGCAATATAAATTACGTTACCAAAGTTATTTCCATACATAATATTGGCCTCAATGACGTGATTTTCCAACCTTTTCACAATCAACCTTGTTCCATTACATAAACCCTCAGCTTGGTCCAAATTTCTCATTAGCATAATGGGGGTTCCAATTTTCAGTTTAATCTTGTGATTAGGTAAACCAGATTGTCTTAGAGAACTCAAAATATTTGGTGTTAGAACATCATAAGCTTGATTATAATTGGATTTCGTTCTATCAATTGAATCAGAACTTGTATTCTTTTTATTCTCCTTTAAAATTGAATAAAAAATATTAAAACATTTGTAATATAATATGATAACAAAATTGCTATATGCATAAATTAATGTAACTCAACGCTTTATATCTGGAATTAAGCCTAATACATAATGATTGACTTTTCCACCACTTCAATGGTTGAAGCAAGAATAGCTATGCATTGTAAGAACTCTTCATTTTTGTAATTTTCTATTAGATCAGGATAACTGGTCTCAACAATTGACCTTCAAGGATCCTCAAAGATGGATATTAAGAGATCTTGAGGAACTTTTATGTCTACCAAGTCGTCATTTGGTTCACAAATCTTATCACCCTCCACATTTAAAATCTATTTTAAGAATTCAACTAGTTCTGACGAACTTGTATTTCCTGAACCTTGTTTGAGTCTCATATTTTTTATTAGAGTAAGAAACTGACAATAATCTCATACATAAGATGGGTCAATTGAAGTGTGTACTATATCAGAGCGGCCTCCTCTTTGAACAACAGGAAGAATCTGTCTAAAATCTCCTCCAAAAACTACTACTTTGCCCCCAAATATGGTATTACCAAGACTTTGGGAGCTCATGACATCTTTAAGGGCTTTTACATAAAGCCTCAAATAAGTTTTTATAAGACATAAGAGCTTCATCCCATATTATCAAATCATTTTGCACCATTAACTGTGAATGCTCACTATTTTTCTCAATGTTGCAAGTAGAGTTATAAAGTGTCGTTACATGAATTTTGAACTTTGAATGTGTTATCCTTATACCTGGAAATAATAACGATGTTATCCCACTTGAAGCAACATCATGAACAATTATTTTTGCAAATGCAATGCACTGGATAGAGTTTTCCACGTGAATTTTTTTCCGATGCCTCCATAACCATGTACAAAAACACCCCACCTCTTCGATTATTTACCGCTTGCATGATTTTATGATAAATTGAACTTTGTTCATCTATCAATAGTATAAATGTAAGAACTATCAATAAATATAACACATTATCACTAAATAAGATATTTTTGACATCTGGATTGTTGTCGTAGTAAATAAATTACATGTAAGTGAACGAAATATATCATGGAATGTTTATTGTTTAATATCAACATTGTAATCACGTTCTTCATAGATTAGTTTGTTGCATATATGCATTGCGACATATGAATTTGGATAAGGCATACTTATAAATCCCTTCAAACTTATTTGGTTTGCTTGCAACAGATTTTCAATTTCAATAAGTGTCAAAATTCTTATATCTTCCTCTGTCAATTCCAACTTTGTGAAACTATATAAAAACATAACTTCATTTAAGTCAAAAACAGTAAGATTCGGTAGTCACTAAGATGACTATGAATATTATAGATTATAGTGGTAAATAAAATAATATCCTTAAAATGGTATGGTTCGAAGATGTGTTATGCTGAATTTGGTTTGAAGTATGCTTCAAAACAATTGAATTGTTAACAAATGTGTTATGCAAAATATTATTCAGCATAGATAAAGCTTCAACGATTTGATCTTAGATATAATCAGAAAAATAAAAATAAACTACAACAATACAACAAACAATGAAGTTGTTGAATATGGGTTACATGATGTTATATTTCAGCACCACATGCAAAATAAACACAACAATATACAAATTATGCATAATGAATTATAGAATCTTGCATAATCAAGAAGTTCACGTTGGGGATAACTGTAATCATCATATAGAATAGTATAATATCAAAACTATAATACTTAACTACCTCTGTTATTTGATTTGTTTCTTTGTGTGTAGAAAATATTGCCATATAACCAAACCCAAGTTTTTTCTCATACTTGACGTGGTTTACTGATGGTACTTGATATAAGCATATTCACAAATAAATTTCTCAAGAAAGGGTTGGAACCCCAGTACTTTGACTCCTCTATAATTTCTACATATTCTTTATCATATTCAAGAAATCCCATTTCAAAACATGCATCCCTGAAACTATCGCACACCTTTCTAGTGACATATTTTATATCCTTATAACAATTTGGTCCTCTGACAACTTTTAGCATCATCCTCAAGTAATAAAATTCCCATGTAATCGGCGGAACCCAAATTAGTTTGTCAATGTTGTATCCCCTTTTACGTGGTCTCCAATGTCGATATCTTTTATCATAGACAAACTTAGAAACAATATCAGAATATGTTAGATTTTTTGCGTCTGAATATGTCTTATTTGCTTCCATCCATGAAGTAAACATTGATTCTTTCACACTTGGTTTCTCAAGTGTTTCACCTATCACCTCATAAGCAGTATACTAAACATAACTGTCACCTTCAAGATGGAAAAACAGCCTTTCAACTATTGGAGATCTACCATGAATAGGAAATGAAAAAGTCCTTCAGCATGCTGAACTTGGTGATAGATATTTACAATCAATATATTGCTTAATTTCATCAACATTTATGTCTCCAGAAGTACCATTGCAATCTTTTGCGAAAACGGTAGCTGTAATTCTATCATAGCCCAAGTTAATGTACTCGAGTAAGTACTTTACCGAAATGATATGATTACACCACTCCATATTGATGTGTGCTTGAAATGTTTTCAACAAATTTGGATTATAGGGGACTACATACCTGTTATCAACGACGATGTCGTTTTTCATCACTATATTACCATTTTGTCTTCTTATATACACAAAACATCCATCCTGGTTAACAACGATTGTAGCCTGAAACTTCTTAGGAAAGTACTTAGATTACTTTCCGTTTTTCATGCAAGATGAAGACTTGTTTGCTAAACCACATGAACCATGAATCATATGTGTCTTGAGTAAATGATACATTTCCTTGTCATCTTCTTATGTTGGTAATTTCGCTGAGATGATTTTGTTTATATCGTCGGGTGTTGGATACTTGATCGACGGATGTAGAAACAACATGATATGGGCATGTGGTAGCCCACACTTTTGGAATTCAATCGTGTACAAATATGAAATTAAATGAAACAAATATTAAGTGCCATATAGAGTGTTATAATGTGTTATGCAAATAATAGTTTATTACTTAAGAAAGGTATTATTTGTCTTAAATGCAACTACCTTCCCTAATACGTGTTTCTTTGTTAAATCACTTAAAAACTAATCAAAATTTATTTTGAATACTCTTGATATGATATTTGGTCAATCATGTGGCTGCAAGTTGGTTTTGGAAAGCAATCTTTGAACTTCGGGCAAATTTGGGTTGTAAGTAAAATTGATGTAAAGGTCTGGAAACCCAATATGGCTACAAATTTTCATTCCACGAAAATAAAGTTTTTTCATGAACCTTAAACTTACAACATAAGATGAGGGTAGCACCACTCTTCGACCTTCATTTGATCCTTCAATGCTTAAATTTTGTCCAGTTTCTGCTAAATTATAATATTTAGCAACTCTAAGCTTTTTCTGATTCCTATGAATAAAAGAAAGTCTCTCTTACTCCATCATAGTAAATCCATCAACTAAAAATTATTGAAACAACCGCCTTAAACGCAAAAAAGTATGTGCTTCATTAATTCTTGTCTAGATTCTAAATGTAATACATTCTCTGATGGTAAGTTTCTTCCTCTTGCTTACCTTTTTTATGTTTGTTTCCCTATGAAGCAGTCCAAGTCTATAAATATCTTCGCCTCTTGGAAATAAAAATGGATACTGATACGCCAGATAACTTAGATGAAACTCATTGATTCTTTTTAGTATTCCACTTTGTATTTCTAGTATAATATCTTTTTTTCAGTTGTATCAACATCACCAACAATAAGGGCAGTAACCTCTGAAACAATTGGTTGGTTTTAAATTCTTCTGTCTGTTGATCTTTCAGATATTAACCTCAACTTCATATCAGGTATAGAACAATCCATTATTCTTTTTGTTGCCATTCTAAAAGACGTGGCGTGTATATTATACCCATCCAACATAATTTTCAACATATTAATAATTTTTTGAAGAATATTTGGATTGTTGTTGCATGTCATCAAATGGTTACTATAATATAATACATATACAATACATGTTGATCATATGGAGTAGAAAAGTAACATAAACCAAATTGATTTATAACATATTTATAATAAGTATAAATAGAAAATTCCTTATTCCTTAACTCATATTTTGAATCTCATTTCCAGGTCACATGAGGTGTATCACAAGTTGAGATGTAGTTTTCAATGAAGCAAAAATGGTGTTCAAGAAAAATAATGACGCGGGTCGAAATGAAAATATCTCTAAAGATGACCTGGAACAGGAAGGGATTCCCGATGTGGTGGAGCATATTAATACTAAATTGCATAATCCAGATGAAGTCGAAGAAGAAGCACAAGTTGCTGATGAAGATGAAGAGACTGATAAAAACTACCTATTAGCAAGAGACACATCAAGAAGAGTCATCAAGCCACCTCATATACTTGGTTATGCATATCTCATAGATTTTCCCTTAATCTCTAGAAGTGAGGTTCTTGATGAAGAACCTAGAGATTACAAGGAAGTTGTGAGGAGTAGAAACAAGACTAAATGGCTGAAAGTCATGGATGATGAGATGAAATATCTTATAGATAACCACATTGGAACCAGGTTAGTTAGTTGTAAGTGGATTTTCAAGGTCAAGGAAGGAATCGAAGGAGTAATGTTAAAGCGATTTAAGGTAAGGTTGGTTGCTAAGGGGTTCACTCAGAAGAAGGAATCAACTTTAATGATGTATTCTCACCTGTTGTAAAGGACAAATCCATTAGAATGTTGTTAGCCCTGATGGAAAAGTTTGAATTAGAATATGAATATATGGATATAAAGACAACCTTCTTATATGGTAATCTATATGAAATAATCCTGATGAGGCAACCTGAAAGGTATGTAGAAAGAGGAAATTAAGATTATGTGTGCAACTTGAATAGATCGTTATATGGCCTACAACAATCTCATCGATAATGGAATAGGAGATTCGACAAGTTCATGGCACACATAGGTTTCATTAAAGTCAGTTTGACCATTGTGTTTACTTCAGATTTCGACCTGGAAATTCATTTGCTATTTTGTTGCTTTATGTGGATGATATTCTCATAGCAAGCAACAATGTTAAGGATGTAATGATGGTGAAGGTTGAACTCAATAAGGAGTTCGATATGAAGGATCTGGGAGTTGCTACCAGTATTATTGGGATTGATAACCAGAGAGATAGAGAGAAGTCGGGATTATGCTTATCTCAAGAGACATACCTGAAGAAGATTCTCGACAAATTTGGTATGTCGAATTCAAAACCTGTTGTAACATCGACAAACCCTCAATTTAAGTTGAGTATCATACTCAAAATCCTAGTACTAAAGTCGAAAGATCTTATATGAATAAAATTATCTATGCTAGTATAGTAGTTTCTTTGATGTATATTATGGTTTGTACGAGGTCAGACATAGCATATGGAAATAGCTTTGTAAGCAGGTATATGGCAAATTCTGGGAAAGCACACTGGAAAATATTGAAGTGGATTCTAAGATACATAAAAGGATCCCTAAGTAGGGTCCGGGTTTATGGTGGATCCATGAGTGATGGTGAGGCCGAGATCGAAGGATTTGTCAACTTTGACTATGCAGGATGTATGAATACCAGAAAATCTCTTTCTGAATATGTTTTCACTATTTTTAGCACAATAATTATTTGGAAAGCTTATCTTCAAAAGGTTGTTGCCTTATGAACCACTGAAGCCAAATATATTTCCCTCACTGAAGCTATGAAATAAGCATTGTCGCTTAAAGGGTTTGTTATCGAACTGAAACTTCAAGGTCAAGTTATCATTATTAATTGTGATAATCAAAGTGGCATACATCTGTCAAAAAATTCAACCTATCATGAGAGAACAAAGCACATTGATGTTAGTCTACATTTCATCAGGGAGAAAATTAAAGGTGGAGAAGTCAAAGTGATGAAGGATTTTACAGATCACAATGTTGTAGATATGATCACCAAGTCATTGTCAAGTAGCAAGTTATTCCACTGTATGCAGTTGATAATGCTGCATGATGAAAGCTTGTTTATTCCCTTAATGTTATAGAGTTTGTTCCAAGGATTTGTGGTATTTTGGATCAAACTTTAGTATCGACAGGGATAACTTAATGTTTCGACAAGAGTTGTGGATGATGTAGTCGAAGTTTGTTCAAGCAGGCAGGAGTCGAAGATGTGTGTGTTATAGTTGAAGCTTGTTCTAGCATGCAGTTGCACAAATTAGCTTGTTGGTTAAGTTAGCTTAGTGCTTAAGTTAGCTTGTTGGTTAACTTAGCTTGTAGTCTATAAATAGGTTGCTCTCTTAGGTTGTTGAGAGAGGGCTATGATTGATTGATATTTTCTTGTAAATAATTTTGCCTAATTGTGAAAGTAAATAGTAAAATGGTTTTAACCAATTCTTGTTCTTTTTCTTCCCTCTCCTCTCACTTTCGTAAACTGAAAAAGGATTTCTTGTGTTTGTTCAAGAAACTCGATCTTTCTCATTGTTTTATTCGTTACTGGTATGACGTTTGTCACAACAACATCAAACACCTTACTAGCATCTACAATGTCCCCACAAATTCTATAAACATGAACAAGAGAGTTTTTCACAAAAAGGTCAAACCACAAGCCAAACTTAATAACCAATGTATGAAATTGTCTAACCTCTACAATACCAGAAAACTTAGCACATGATTTCAAAACTGATGGGACAGTATACACATCAGTTACAAACCCACAAATGAATATCAGTGAGATATTTAACAAAAAAGTTTGCAGCTTATGGGACAACCAAGTCATTGGCAACAAGCGTAGAAGTCTTGCTTCAACGTATAGGACGACCACAAATGAATATCAATGACATGTTTACCAAAATGCAGCTTTTAAGAATAAACGTTTATTAACCATTGTGTTTATGTATAGTTGCAAAAGAGAAGGAATTTAAAGAGGTTTAAAATCCTCGTAATCTTACATGTTTTTCTTCAGTCAATTATGAAGTTTGACTTTAAGTGACGTGGCGTGTAACGTGGCACGCCACCTCAGCCTGTATTAAATTAAATAGACGGTAAAAACCAAAAATTTGGACAAAACTTTAGTGGAACCATTCTTTGAAGGGAGTTATTTTAAGGATTAAAAACGAAATTCACAATATTTAGGAGGACGAGAAACATATTTAACCCTTAAAACTTTGATAATATTTCAAAAGAAACCTACACTTTTTTAATTGAGCTAAAAATAAATAATTAATTGGTTTATATTTGAACTATTGTAGTATTTTCTTTGATCATCTTCTTATGTCTTAAGTATGCAAATAAAGTGTCATTTGCAATAATAGCTTCAACACATGCCCACATAAACAACAACTTAATATCATATTTTACTATATTAAGAGCTCATGAATATTTCAAATATCACTGAATTTTGTATATGTGAATAATTATGAATAAAAATATCAACTTGACAAATATTTTTTTTGTTAAAACAATATTGGAAGACATATTTATCAAGGTTAAAATGTTACCTAAAAACATATTTTACATTGTTTAAAATATTAAAAGGTATAAATCACATTTAAAAATTACATAATAGAAAGAAAAAATAAAATATGCATAAGAACTAATCAAATATGCTAAAGGAAACACCAAAAATAAAACAACCACAAAAATAGAACCTCTACTCAGGTGTTTAATGTTGATTGAATCAACAAACGAAACTAATTCTGAAACTATAACTTATGCATATGTATAGAATCTAATTAATGATTTTTTGAAACACAAAAGAATCAACATATAACAATGCAACATGCTACTGCAATTCATGGGTCTTCGTAAAAGCCATAGATGAACTTGATGTTGAATTTGAAACCGGATGAATTTTATACCCAAGTATTTATCTGCTGCATTATATGATACCCAAGGTTCATAAGATTACATTTATATGTTTCAAATTTTAGAATGAACATTTACCTTGTCATATAACGTGACTCATGTTGTTTGTGTTTTTTAATAATTAGTAGACAACCAAGATCGTTAAGATATATACAATACAATGAATATTCATTTTTAATTTCTTTTAATGGGTAGACATACGATACAATGTAGTTCAATTTCTACTTTTCTATCAAATAGCAAATGAATTTTAACCATCTTATATTTTAAAAGTGTGAACTATAACCTTTCTATTTAAACTTGCATTTATGGTATCTCATATGCATTTTAAAAGGGACATGCCATTTATATTGACATACAGTATTATTCTCCTCTATCATTATTGGTCTCACGTACAAATATGTGCATTCTTATAATTACATTGCATTTGAGAATATATATTAGTCTGCACAACCACGATCGAGAATATGATCCAAAGCGATCCATTATTAAAATACACCGGTCTCCTCTCATCTGAGAAATATCCTGTTCAAAGAAACAACAATGCTTTAGAATATAAGGGTCATGTGAAATATCCTAGAAATAAATAAAGGAAACAATAAAAAAATCACCTGTGTAAATATCAATAAACATTACGCCAAATAAGGGAAAAGAGAGCGCTTATTTTGGCCTATAACAACGCTTTTAAACGCCCTCTAAAGTGGCACTGACATAGGTAAAGACAGCGCTTTGTTTTCCTGGAGAAAGCGCTCTCTAAAGTGGCCCTTTAAGGGCCACATTATAGTGCGCTTTCAGAAAAAAAACGCCCTCTGGAGTGGTCCATAAAGGGTCACCTTAGAGGGCGCTTTCTGGACAAAGCGCCCTCTAAAGTTGTCAATGTAAAGTGTTTAGAGGGCGCTTCCTACAGAAAACGCCCTCTAAAGTGTTAGTTATTTTAAAAAAAATTGTTTGAAAAATAGTGGGTATTTAATTGGGAACCTGTTCGCATGCTGCAAAAGTGTAAAATTCATATTGATTTCATCCTTTAATCCAATGTTATACACCATTAATCCATTGATATATACAACATGAATCCATTTATATACAACATTAATCCTCCATATATACAACATTAATATATTGATATTCATGCATGTACAACAACATTCCATACATATATGTACAACAACTACAACCTATATGATTCTATGATCAATAATGAATTAACATAATTCATCCTTCATTTCATCCAAATGAACTCTTGAGTAAGATTTGTATTCGTCAAAGTACTACAATTAAGAGAATAAAACATATTCATGATTTAGTAACAAATTAGATGAAATATCCGATAATATTAAAATAAACCCTAAGTTATTATTCCATACCATTTTTGGGATGTCTATACGATTCAACGCAATGATATCTCTCATAAATCTCAATACAAAAAATCCGCAATCGATCTAATTGTTTTGCTGAGGACACTACACAGAAAAACAAACATATATATATATATATATATATATATATATATATATATATATATATATATATATATATATATATATATATATATATATATATATATATATATATATATATATATATATATAGTTAATTTCTTACAAACACTATTATAAGCAAAAAACAAACACTATTATAAGCAAAAATAAGAAACTTAATATATACCTGAACTCTGACCCAGGTAATGTCCTTCCTATTACGATAATTATTTTTCGATCTAAATTTTAGTATTGCCCTAACAAAATAAAAACGTATATTGAGATCAATCTGACAGACATAATTAAATATACAAATAGACACGAATATTTAGGGGAATTTCACTTACGCGTCAACCGTCTTCTTCATACTCAGATATTTACTCCAATCACCCGGTAACGAATCGAGATAATACACCATTAGTCTCGAAAGATCCATAGCAACCAACACCCAGTGACCACTGTAAAATAAAACAAAAATTTAGATGCATGAAAATTTTCTACGTAAAAGATATACATAGATTAGAATGAAATTATTAGAAAGAAAATCTAACCCGTTGCCAGAATTAAACGATAAAAAATACAAACTGGGTATAGTATTATCGCCGGCCACCATGAATCTATCGACTAGTTCATTCATTACGAATGTTGGATTTTTCGTTATAAACGTTGTGTTGATACGGGAAGCAGCAATAAAATTGAATCGGTTACACAATTCATTTCCCCGCATCAATGTGTCATACATATACTTTAAATAGAAACATAATAAACATTAGACTACTCATTGAAATGTGTAAATAAATTGTTCAACTAAGTAAATAATAGATTGATCGGAGTACCATATGTATGTATGAATGACAGCGATGCCCAATTCTTCGTGTTCAAAAAGTTGTTGCATGTCCTCCTTTGCAATTAATTCGGAATGAGCAATTCCGAAAACACCTTCATCCATATCTACACTACGGATGGCGCCGTGCATAATATCTGACTCTTCCACCATTTTCTCAAGACGCATCATAATTTGAGATTTTGTCCCGGACGTCATTGGAATTTCCTTACTAGCTTTGTCCAACATTTGACCGGGAACCTAAAAATATAAATTAAATCATGACTTTTTGTGATGCAACAGAATCGTTGTGTATATAATTCAATGGGTATATATATTTGTACCTCTTTTTGAGATTTAGGATTTGTTTTTGTCCCGGACTTCGTTGGAATATCCTTACCAGCTTTTTTCAACATTCGACCGAGAACCTAAAAATTCATATAAATTAAATCATGACTTTTTGTGATGCAACAGAATCGTTGTGTATATAATTCAATGGGTATATATATTTGTACCTCTTTTTGAGTTTTAGGATTTGTTTTTGTCCCGGACATCGTTGGAATATCCTTACAAGCTTTTTTCAACATTCGACCGGGAACCTAAAAATTCATATAAATTAAATCATGACTTTTTGTGATGCAACAGAATCGTTGCATATATAATTCAATGGGTATATATATTTTTACCTCTTTTTGAGATGCAACCGACTCGATGCGTCTTGAAATCCCTTTACCAACTTTATGTGTGGGTCTTGTAGGAGTCTAACATTACCATGTAATAAGGATTGATTAAATATCATAATTGTAGCTGAATTGAAATGTGAATACTAAATATTCATAATCATTTAGAACATATATACCTCGGCATCTAGGAAAATTAGATTTGACAGCCATCCAACAAAGGATCCGACTGCATCTCGCATCAACGTTGTCTCTGAAACAACGTCAGGTAATGGTAGAAGTGCGTCCGTATCTAATACAAGGTCAACCGAAACTTTCATATATCCCACCGGGAGGGGATTATGGTGAAGTAATTCACCCGAAGTGTTGTGCACTTTTCCCTTGCCAACTATGCGATAAGTTGGTGACGATAGATACAGCTGACAAGGTGTAATGCCCTAAACCAATAATAAATATGTTATTGTTAACGTGTATATGTGTCAAGTAAAAAAGTGCTATTTTAATTTCATAATAACATATATAATTACCTCGGGAAATTTCGGTTGACAATTGATACTAACTCGGTCACTAGTATCTTTTGCCTCGGAACCGCGCATTTCCTCTCTATACCTTGCATTCTCCTTTTGCAGTTCGAGTACTTGTGCCCTTAACTCCGCCAAGGTCTCCATCACCTCTTTGTTGGTAGGATTTTTTGTTTTTGGTTTTTTATAAAATGACGACGGAGTCACACCAAAACCCTTACCCCTCACACGACCGGAATACTCAAGAACATTTAGTACTCGACTAAGTAGGCTCCTGCAATCCTGGACCTCGGTTGAAGGTAAGGTTTGGGATAAAGTCTCCTGAAATATTATTAGAAGAGATTAAAAATGAATTATATGTCTAACAAAATTTTCGATATAATTAAAGAAATAATGTTATATATACTTACACATTCGTCATAAACATTTTGAACCGCTTCAACGACATCCTCATCCTTCCCAACCCGAGCAGCCTTCCACAATACGTGCTCCGGAAGAGATGTTGCGTCACTTTTCTCCTCGGCTAGCTACACATTGAATCAGATTATAAGATCATCAATTATAACAGATTGTGACAATGTATAAGCTCATAGCATTTGAATATACTCATAATTCTTTGTTGTAACCGTGCATATCCCGTACGCCCTTTTTTGTACGGATACGCGGGTTTTGATGCCCTTTTCCGATTTTTGTCGCTTACTTTCTGGATAAAAAAGTTTAAGGCATATCAGAACCAAGTAACTTAACAATTGTATAATACCATAATTAATAGACATTACATGGAATTTTTCGTTTCTTCGTTTGGCGACAAAGTTATCCCATTCTTCGGCTGAAATAATCTCCGCATACTTCATTGACCGTTCTGCTTCAACAAATTTTCCTTCCTCATCCTTGAGAAATTTGTTGGACAAAAAGGATCGAAATCCTCGGAGTCTTTTTCTGGCCAATTGAATATAATATTTTTGTCGGCTTTCATCGATGTGAAAGGATCTCTAAAAAACATACACATGGAGTGTGTTATTATAAGTAATATTATAACAATATATGGTCAACAAATAGTCAACAAAAAAAACATATAACAATATATGGTAAGTACGTGTATCTCGGACCATATTTTTTCTTTGCCAACCTTCAATTCCGGACTTCTCCAATTATCACATGTAATCGGAATATGTTGTCGAACAAGGAAACCAATGTAACTTGCCAACATTGAACCGTTAGGCTCAATTAGTTGGTCTTCAGCACTCCAATGTACTTCGAATTTTTCACCCTTGTCTTTTGCACGAATGATTGACTTCATAACAGTCAATCCTCGTTTATTTTCATTTTCAACATTGTTACGTGATCCACTCGCGTCATGGGTATCGTCTTGGTTACTAGCCATTTTATCTGTAATATAGAAATGATTCAGTAAGACCCAAGTAAGACAATGACCATATTCGTGAAGCTACACAAAAAACACATTCATATACCTTCCATTTCTCTCAGGTTACAACAATCTAAACTCTCTCTTTTTTTCATCATTATTGAATACAAACTCACACACACCTACTGCATACAAAAGACCAATGCAAACTTATGATGTTTGGAACATGAACAAACTTGCATCCATAATCATCAAACTTCCAAGCACAAGCTCAAACACACTCCAAATGACATCAGTTTTCAATCAGAAATAAAAAACCTTACATAACCATACAACATACAACATTCAGTGATCAAAACCATACACAAAAAAATAACAAAAAATGATTTTCAACAAGGTGCTCATGAACACCATATAGTGCTCGTTTGCCCTAAACAACATTAATCAACATAATGCACAAAATGTAAAACTCAGTTTAGAAAATGCCCTAATCAAACACCTGAAAATACAAACTATTGAGAGAAATACCTTCAAGGTGACGGTAACGATGGAGAAGAAAGTGAACAGCGACGGTGGACGCAGATAACTCAGTGAACGTGAACGCAGCAACAGAAAAAGGCGACGACGACGACGACGGTGAGGGAGGGAGAACGAACGGAGGACGAGAGTAATCGCAGTAGAGAGAAAACCCAGTTACGTAAACGAAATAGCATATAGCGAGGGAAAATAAAAAGACATGCAGTATATGTTATAATTTTAATGTTTACTAAAGAGGACCTTAGAGGGCGCTTGTGTAAAAAAAGCGCCCTCTAAAGGGGGCCTAAGAGGGCGCTTCTAAAAGCGCTATCTAAGGCTTTCCAAAAGCACCTTATAAACTGGAAATGTACATGGACTTAGAGAGCGCTTTTTTAAAAGCGCTCTCTAAGGGTACCCTTAGAGGGCGCTTTCATAAACGCGCCCTCTATTGGTGTCCCTCCATTTCCTCATTATTTTTCCGCTTCACTTTAGAGGGCGCTTTGTTACAAAAGCGCCCTCTAAAGTGCGCTGTCTATTCCAGTTGTTCGCTCCTTATTTTTTCTCTTCACTTTAGAGTGCGCTTTTGTAATAAAGCGCCCTCTAAGGTGCACTGTCTATTCCAGTTTTTGGCGTAGTGAAAACTACGAGCTCGGGTAATCCAATCTCGACACATCGTGCAAGCTGGAATTTAAAAGTCACAATTAGAAAATTGAATCATAAGAATTATAATTTGTAAAATGTATGAAAAACATAGCAATCTTGTCGTAAAAATAAGTTCGTATCATAGGAAAACCGAATCGTTGAAGTCTAAAATTTGAGAGCGCAATGAATGGAACGGAACAGTAGAGAGAGTTTAATACCTAAACAAAAATATAGCAAATCATACTAAAATGTTTTTAACTCAATGATTCTCAAAATCGATACAACATAAAAACTAAGGATTTGAATGCTTAGGTGAACCAACCTCACTACATAGCGCCAACGACCACAAAATACAAGAATGATCTGTAAGGATGATGCAAACATAAATGCACCTGCGTCGCACGCATCACTACAACAAACAAGACCTTAGACAGCGCTTTTTTTAGCCTTAGACAGCGCTTTAAAGCGCTGTCTAAACCTCCGCTGCTAAAGGTTTAGACAGCGCTTTTTTAAATCTTAAAAGCGCTGTCTAAGCCCCCCCCCCCCCCCCTTAGACAGCGCTTTGGCCAAAAGCGCTTTATAAGACCCTCTTATTTTAAATTTTTTAGGTATACCTTAGACAGCGCTTTTGAAAAGCGATGTCTAAGCCCCACCCCCTTAGACAGCGCTTTGGCCAAAAGCGCTTTCTAAGACCCTCCTATTTTAATTTTTTTAGGTATACCTTAGACAGCGCTTTTCAAAAAGCGCTGTCTAAGCCCCCCCCTTAGACAGCGCTTTTGCCTAAAGCGCTTTCTAATCCCCCCCCCCCCTTAGACAGCGCTTTTTACAAAAGCGCTGTCTAAGGTATACGAAATTTTTTGAAGCTTTTGTTTTAAACCACATTTTTTCCAGGTTTATAAACCAGAATTTCTACCTGTTTTCAACCAGATTTTGACAGACAATTATCACATTTTATATATGCCATTTTGGCCTTTTTTCTACCAATTTTTGGCTAACAAATATATATATATATACCAATTCAAACCAATTTTGCCTTAAATGTATCAAAATATACACAAATTTATGAACAAACATTGAGCTTTATCATGAATTGACACCACTCCTCTTTGATTTCGTCCACTTGATCCTTTGTATAAAATGCACACTTGAATTCATCAAAGTACTACATAATAATATAACATATTTTGAATTAATTCCAACTATTTAATTATATGAGATATGTGTAAATATAAAAATAACTCATAAGTTAGAAATACATACATCGGTGGGAATCTTTAATCGGCCCAAAGCAAGAGTATCTCGCATAAACCTCAACATGAAATACCCGCAATCTATTTGATTACGTTGTTGAGGACACTACATATGAAAAAAAAAATATGGATTATAAATCCTAAGTTTTATCAAGTGTCATCACTAATATAATAAAAAATGTGGTAATTAAAAATATACCCCCACTTTAATCCATGTAATGGAGTTGGCGCCCCTCCTTGAGGTTTGGATATCGCGTTGGGCCCGAAAAGCTTGTAGGACGCTAATAAAATAAAAATGAAGCAATTAGAACAATTCACATAAACTAAGAAAAATTTTGAACATTCTCACTTACGTGTCAATTAGGACCTTCATATCCGGGTATGTTGTCCAATCATTTCCTAACGAGTCAAGATAATACACAATTTCTCGGATAGGATTGATTGCGAGCAACAACCAATGTCCACTGTAATGATTAGGCAAATGTTAGATGGTAACTTGGAAAATAATTATAATAGATGAATTTAGAATGAAATGCTAACCCGGTATTAAACGGTATAAAAAACAACTTCTCCGCATCTTTATTGTCCATGAGGATCCGAAGAACGTACTCCGTCACGGTATCCGGTCTACTTAAGATTAAACCTAAGTTGACGGTCGCGGGTGCTAAGAATCCGAATGACACGTCCAAACCATTGGGGCGCATCAAGTTGTCATACAAAAACCTAATATAAAAACATCATTAACACCTCTTTTGAAACATAAAGTAAACCGGATTAACATAAAGTAAACATCATTAACATAAGTTGTTTAATTAATAAAACAAAGTAGACCGGATTTACCTAATATATGTATTGACAACGGTGACGCCGATTTCTTCATGACTAAAAACTTGCATGAAGTCTTCATTACCAATCATTTGGTCGTAATCAAAGCCGAAAATCCCTACCTCCATATGTACAGTCCGAACACCTCCGGTCGGTATATCGGTCATCTCTAGAAATGTCCTGAGGCACGACCTATACTTGGTGGTAGGTTTTTTCCTAGCTACGGTCTTCTTAGCACCAGAACTTTTTACCCGTGCGGAGGCGTTGCTAACCTCCTTTTTTTGTTGTGCGGAGGCATTGCTAACCTCATTTTCTTGAAGCTACATGTCATATAAATAGTTAGATCAAATTAAGAATGTAACAACTTCCATGAATATATGTCATATAATTGTATATTACCTCTTTTCTTGAAACCGTGGACTCGGTATGCCGTGGAATCGCATTATCTTTTGATTTGGATTTTGTGGGAGTCTATTTAACATAACCAAGGAAAATATGTAAGTAAAATTTTAAGCATAAATTTTAAACTTTGAATATACACATTAAAGTTAACATAAGGTTTAAGCATACCTCATATCCTACGCATATGAGGTTTGTCGGCCATGCAACAAACGAACCTACTGCTTCGTGCACCGTTGTTGCATCCGAATCATCGCTAGGATATGGTAATGCTGCATTCGGCTCAACTGCAATATCAACTGATACCTTCAAACATCCAGCAGGGAGCTCTCTAGTGTGGAGTAATACTCCGCTAACGTTATGCACTTTTCCCTTGCCAACCATCCGATAGTATGGTGACGACAAATACAGCTGACAATGGGAAATGCCCTAAAACCAATAATAACAAGAAATCGTTAATGTGTATATATGTCAAATACATAATTTAAGCAAATAGTTCAATTTAAGACAATTATATGTAATTACCTCTAGAATGTTCGGCTGAAAGGTACAGTTGATACTGTCTTTGTCCGAAGCATCTCTGTATACTGTTGAGGCGCTAGCCTCTCTTTCTCTCCTCAATGCATCAAGCTCAGCTTGCATGGCTTCCAATCTTGCATGAAGCTCCCGATTACTAGGAGCCTTTCCTTTTTTAATACTCAGGGAGGTCGGAGTGACTCCAAATCCCTTACCCCTCACCCGACCAGAATACTCAGGGACATCTAATGCCCGACTAAGTATGCCCTTAGTATCATCGGGAGATAAAGACTGAGATAGCTCCTCCTGAAAAATCAGATGAATACCGTATACTTGTCAAATATTTGTGTATAAAAATGTTATTCAATTAATGAAAAAATGTTATACTTACACATTTCTGGTATACGTGTAAAACTTCTTCTTGAGGAACTCCAGATTTGCCCACACGGGCTTCCTTCCACAAAACATGTGCAGGAAGAGATGTTTCTGAACTTTCCTCCTTCTGCAGCTACACATTAAGTCATACAATTTGATCAGATAAAACTAATATATGATGAACAAATTTGTTATCGCAATTTATAAATACTTACCATGGATTGTTCTAAGCGTCCATATCCGACACGTCCTTTTCGGTACGGATATGCGGGACTTGATGCTCTTTCCCGATTTGTAGCACTTATTCTTTGAAAAACCGGGTCTTGTCTTTTGGATTTGAAAGCTTCCCATTCTTCAGCCGATATCAAACTTTCATATTTTTTAGGAAGCTCCGCATCCACAAAATTACCATCCGCATCCTTAAGGAACTTGGATGATAAAAATGTCTGAAACCCTCTTAGAAGCTTTCCGGCCAATTTCATACAAAAACCTCTTCTTTCTTCTTCGATGTTAAAACATCGCTAAGAAAAACATACAGATTGATAGTTAGTATCGGTAATTGAAAAAACATAATTGATACCGTATAATTAAGGGCCAAATGATTGTACCTTTATCTCACTCCAAATTTTTTCTTTGGACTCATTCAGCTCTTTGTTTCTCCAATCATCACATGTAATGGGAATTTCATTCCTTACTAGTGCACCGATAAAACTAGTTAAGGTATGCCCATTAGGTTCTATAAGCTGTCCCTGGTTGCTCCAATAGACATCTAGTATGATGCCTCGAGATCTTCCTTGGACCACCCTTCTCATTACTGTGATGCCTCTTCGAATTTCTTCTTCCGCGGATACTTTTTTACTAACTTCCTCATGTTGGTCATCAGCCATGTCTAACCTGTAATAAACCAAGGAAACCATCAAATATCAAATATAACTTATAATCAAAGCAATTGAAAACAAAAAAATAAAGAAATCATGCATTATCAGATATAACTTATAATCAAAGCAATTGAAAACAAAAATATAACGAAATCATGCATTATCAGATATAACTTATAATCAAAGCAATTGAAAACAAAAAAATAAAGAAATCATGCATTATCAGATATAACTTATAATCAAAGCAATTGAAAACAAAAATATAATGAAATCATGCATTATCACATATAACTTATAATCAAAACAATTGAAAAAAAAAAATAAAGAAACCATGGATAATTTACCTAAGTCACTAACATCTCTTTCTTTTCTTTGTTGGAATATTAATCACTTGTTTCTTAGCAATGCGTACGGATGAATTGCATATTCGTTACGAAACAAAATGCAATCGTTAGGACAAGCATGTATCTTATCATAGCTCATGCCAATAGAGCACAACATTTTTTTTGCCTCATAGGTTCGATTAGGAAGAACATTATCATCCGGTAGCATTTCTCTCATAAGGGCCAACAACTCTGTGAAACTTTTATCCGACCATTCATTGCCCGCCTTTAAGTTGTACAACTTTAATACCGCAGAAAGTCTTGAGAATTTAGTGCAACCTTTGTACAACGGTTTCTCTGCATCGCTTACCATCCTCTCAAACATTTTAGGACAATCATGAAGATCTTCTTCCAGTGCTTCTACAATCTCTTCAACTCGATCACAATCGTATGTTTCCGTGTCTTTGTCGTATGAAGCATAGGTCGTATTACTTTTTCCACTCGATTCAACATTCTCGTTAATTTTCTCACCATGAAATATCCAACACTGATAACTTTGATCAATTCCATGCCTCAGCAAATGCGATTTCAATCCATGTGCGTCAACCTTACCAATATAACAACAACGCAAGCAAGGACAATGCATTCGTCTGGGGTTTTCAGCGTGTTGAACAACATACTTAACGAATTCCAAAACCCCACTCTCGTACTCTTTGGTCATTCGATCGGCACAGATCCATGTTTTATCCATGGTTTTCCTACTTATTAAAGTAAACAATTAATCCAGACGAAAATACATAACTAAGGTAGTATCTTTGAATATCCTAACAATTATAAAGTTCAATTCATTTTAAACTTCAAAAACCTATACATAACCAATGTTAATATAAACTTCAATAACGTATCCGATACGCCAATATACCAACTTTAATTACCTCATCACTTTCATTTTTTATATTACAAGAATCAAACTTTTTCTATTACAATATACCTATAACTATACCTATAACTATATTAGAGTTCGTTCAATCATTTTATGGGAGAAATCTTGTTCCTTTAGAATGAAAGTGAGATGAACAACACTTTCACAGTTAAAAAGAAAAAAAACTACCTATTCAATCTTCAAGTATAATCACTAAGGAAACATGAAGTTTGAACAATATTGAACATCTAAATCCAAAATGATATTTAGAGTTTAAAGTCAAGTAGACACAGACACTGTAACAAAACAATGTATGAAATTTAATACTACCTACCTACCTTTTTATGTGGGAAAACCATGTTTCATGTCCAAAATCTTATGTGTTCAATCTAAAAGTCTATAAATGGACCCCATTACTCGCCTAAACTTTATATTCAAATATTTGGACAAAATACTTGATGTACATGTAGAATAATGCAACAAAAATAGTACTCATAATTAATGTGATATTGTTAGGTATTCATATTTGCATATTAGATGATAAAGAAAGATGCTTGCACTTACATAAAGACAAGAACAAGAATTTTTATTTCTCATTCAGTTAGGGTTGGCAATTGAGCATCAACAGTGTATTTTACAAACAAAAAGAGCAAGCATTGAACCAAACAAAATAACAGAGCATGAAAAATACTGATGAAGTTATTTACAAATACTGATATTTCCCTAAATGAAGAACATACCGAAATGAAGGATTCTTCAAACACTTTCAGAAATGAAATATTCTTCAAACACTTGCAATGCCTGAAACCAAATGAATGAAAATGTTAAGAAATGACGAACAAAACGCAGTAGAAATGACGAACTGAATCAGAAATGAAAAAATGCAGAAATGAAGAACATACCGCAGTAGAAATGACGTTCTGAAACCGATTCTTCAAACACTTTCTGGTATTGAAACCGAATGATTACAATGTATTCTCGTTCGCTGTTAGGGTTCGCTGGAGGGGTTTAATCGCAGGAGGGAAAACAAAAAAAACTGAGAACGAAAATAGAAGTCTGAAATTTAATTTTAATTAGACCTTAGACAGCGCTTTTGTGGAAAGCGCTTTCTAAGATATGCCTTAGACAGCGCTTTCCAAAAGCGCTTTCTAAACCCCCACCTTAGACAGCGCTTTTGGTTTTAATTTTTTTTTAATTGAAAGACTTTAAACAGCGCTTTCTCAAAAGCGCTGACTAAGGTCTATATTTAAAAGCGCTTTCTAAAAGCGCTGTCTAAGGGGGGTCTTAGACAGCGCTTTCTAAAAGCGCTGTCTAAGACCCCCCCTTAGACAGCGCTTTCATTATTTTTTTAGAACATTTTCCGTGTTTTATTTTTATTTTAACCTTAGACAGCGTTTTCTTTTAAAAGCGCTGTCTAAGATGCGCTGTTAAAAAACCTTTTTGGCGTAGTGCATGATCCTTAAAAATCTCTACACACACTACGCCAAAAAAGACCTATGAGAGCGCTTTTTTTGGCCTTTAAAAGCGCTTAAAAGCGCTGCCGTAGGTGGCGCTGCTATAGGTTTTAGCAGCGCTTTTTGTTTACTAAAAAGCGCTGCTAAAGGTTGTCAATAGAGAGCGCTTTTTAGTAAAAAGCGCTGCTAAAGGTGGTATATAGACAACCTTTAAGAGCGCTTTTTACTAAAAAGCGCTCTCTATTGACAACCTTTAGCAGCGCTTTTGAGTAAAAAGCGCTCTTAAAGGTTGTCTATATACCACCTATAGCAGCGCTTTTTACTAAAAAGCGCTCTCTATTGACAACCTATAGCAGCGCTTTTTAGTAAAAAGCGCTCTCTATTGACAACCTATAGCAGCGCTTTTTACTAAAAAGCGCTCTCTATTGACAACCTTTAGCAGCGCTTTTTACTAAAAAGCGCTGTCTTTTCCTCTAGTAAAATAACAAAATGCTGCCTTCAGTTTAAGCCTACCATTTCAACCTGTAATATTTTTTGGGAATAATCCCATAAACCTGTAAATCAAGCCTCTCTAATTCAAGCATTTGGAGTCATAATTCAAGCATTTGTAATTTTTTAAACCAACACAAGAATGAACACATTTGGAGTCATAATTCAAGCAAACCAACACAAGGATAGATAGGCACTGAACACATTTGGAGTCATAATTCAAGCATTTGTAATTTTTTAAAGCAAACCAACACAAGAATGAACACATTAATCTATCCATGAAATTAAAGATATCACTAAAATTATAAAGAACTATACACAAGTCAAAACTAATATGTTATACGGCCTATTTGGAGTCATAACTAATCTGTTAAAAATATAAAGAACTATATACTTGCCAACCAGAAACCATTCTTCATCAAAGTATTCATGTTATTTTGAAACCATTATATACTAATTAATCTTTTCTCAATAAAATATTGACACAATTCCTCCTTGATTTGTTCCAACTGCAGTCTCGTGTAATGAGCACACTTGTATTCATCAAAGTACTACATAACAAAACATAATATGCATGATTTAGTTAAAAGTAATAAATAATATGAAATATTCGATAAATATTAAAACAAATCCTAAGTTATAAATCCATACCGTGATTGGAATCTCTATTTGATTCATATTAATGATTTCCCTCATAAACCTCATTACAAAGTATCCGCAATCGATACCGTTGCGCTGTAGAGGACACTACATAGAAAAATAAATAAGAATGTATAGTTATCTTTTCTTATCAAGTAGCATCACTATTATAAGCAAAATTGTGAAAATTAAAGTACCTGCACTTTTATCCACGTAATGTTGCTGGATTTAGTACGTGGTACTCGAGCTTGTCTTTGAGATCGGAACACTTTTATTGATCTAACAAAATAAAAACATATATTTAGAACAATCTCACATAAATATACACGAATATTTAGAACAGTCTCACTTACGTATCAACTAATTGCTTCATATCCGGATAATTTGTCCATTCACCATCTATCGAATTCAGAAAATATACCACTTCTTTTAAAGGATCAATAGCAAGCAACAACCAGTGACACCTATAAATTAAAACAAAAGTTTATATGGAAATTTTTTACGTAAAAGAAACAATTAAAGATTAGAATAAACTTAGAATTAAAATCTAACCCTGAATTATACGGCCAAAGATACAAGTTGTTTGTACTGCTGGCCATGAATCTCTTGACTAAGTACTCTCTACATGAATCCGGTTCCCTACAAATTAATGCTTTGTTGACCAGGGAGGAAGACACGAAACGGAATCTGTTTGACAATTGATCATTCCCGCGCGTGAAATTGTCATACAAGAACCTTCAATAAAAACATAATAAACATTAGACTATTTTTATTGAAATGTGTAAATAAATTGTTCAAGTAATTAAATAATATATAGATCGGATTACCGGATGTATGTGTGTATAACACCGACGCCTAATTCTTGATGCCGAAAAATATGTTCCAGATCTTCTTTTCCGATTGTTTCAGTGCATGAATAACCAAAGATATCTTCCTCCATATCCAGTAAGCGAATAGCACCAGCTGTTGCCATATCTGATGAGTCAACAAGTGTTTCAAGAGATATCTGGTATCGAGGCACAAAAGCACCTTTTTTTGGCAAAGAAGTCACTGGAAGATCCCTTTTGTTTTTCTGTCGACTACCAATTTTCTGGCTCAGTTGTTGTGACCCTTGAGCAAATACCTATAAATCATATAACATAGGTAAATTATAAAATCATGCATTTTTTGATTCGGATCATATAATTAACACTTTCAATATACCTCTTTTTGTGATGCAACAGACTCGTTGTGCCGCAAAATCCCTTTATCCTTAGATGCATTTTTTGGTTCAGAATTGACATTTGAATACTAAAAGATTCATAGTGGTTTTTGAATTCAACATACCTCATCATCAATGAAAATGAGATCCAAGGGCCATGCAACAAATGATCCTATTGCATCTCGCAGCAATGTTGTCTCTGAAACAATGTCAGGTATCGGTAGCAACGCATCCTTATCTAATACAACATCAACCGATACTTTAAGGTGTCCATCCGGGAGCGGTCTATGGTGAAGTAAATCTCCCGAAGTGTTGTGCACTTTTCCCTTGCCAACTAGGCGATAAGTCGGTGACGATAAGTATAGCTGACAAGATGAAATGCCCTAAACCAATAATAAATATGTTACTTTTAATGTGTATATATTTCAATTAACATAAATGTGCTATTTTAATTTCAAAATAACATATATAATTACCTCGGGAAATTTATTTTGACAATTGATACTGGCTTTCTCACTAGTTTCTTTCAACTGTGAACTGCACTTTTCCATACACCTATATCTCTCATTATCCTTTTGCAATTGAAGAACTTGCGCTTGTAATGCCTGCAACGTCTCCATCACTTCTTGATTGCTAGGATTTCTTCTCCTTGGATTCTTATACAAGGAAGTTGGAGTACAACCATGCCCTTTACCCCTCACCCGACCGGGATACTCAGGAACATTTAGTGCTCTACTAAGTACGCTCCTGTTCTCCTGGTCCTCAGCTGTGCTTATCGATTGAGATAGGGTCTCCTGAAATTCATTTACATATCGGAAATTATTAGTGGAGATAAAAAAATTAATTATATATTATTAAACTTTTGATTTAATTAAAGACACAATGTTCTACTTACACATTCATCATAAATATGTTGAACGTCATCCCTAACAGTTCCATCCTTTCCCACACGAGCTTCTTTCCACAAAACATGTGGCGGAAGTGATGTTGCGTCACTTTTCGTCTCGTCTAACTACGCATTGACACAAATAATAAGATAATCAATTATAACACATTGAGACAATTAATAAGATCGTAGCATTTTTGTATACTTACAATTTTTTCCTCTAAGCGTGCATATCCCAAACGCCCTTTTTTGTATGCATACGTGGGATTTGACGCTCTCTCGCGATTTGTGGCACTCACTTTCTTGAAATTTTCGTCTCTTCTTTGGTCTACAAAAGCAACCCATTCTTCTTCTGTAATGAAGATCGCATACTTCACTGGATATTCCGGATCATATTCAACAAAAAAATTTTCTTTGTCCTTAAGATACTTGTTTGTTAAAAACGTTCTCCACCCTCTGTGTCTTTTTCCGGCCAATTGAAGTATATACTTTTTTCGGATAGTTGTATCTTCAATGTTAAAAGACCTCTACGAAAAAATATTGGAATAGAGTGTGTTAGTATAAGTAATTTAAACACATTATCGTCAATATAAAGAAAATATAAACAATCATATATTGTACCAGTATCTCAGTCCAAATCTTATCTTTAGCGCTACCCAACTCTTTATTACTCCATCTTGTAGCAGTGATTGGAATGTGCATACGAACAAGTGTACCAATGTAGCTTGCCAACTTTGCAGCATTATACCCAATTAGTTGGTTATCAGCATTCCAATTTACATTATATGTTACTGCTTTATCTCTATCACGAATGATACTCTTCATAATAGTGATGCCTCGTGTAATTTCTTTTTCTGAAGTATCATCAGGAGCATTTGCATCTTGTGAGTTTTCTTGATCACTAGCCATTTAACCTGTAATAAAGAAAAAATATAAAAATGAAATGAAAAATATAAAAATCCATAATCAATAATCCATATATATATTGAATAATATAAAATGACATAGGCTATAATTAAATTTTCTTGAATGACATAGGCTATAATTATACTATTACCAAAAATTCATTTTACACTACAGTGACCATCTTAAAAATTCACATAATATTAAAACATCATTTTACAACATTAAATAGGATTGCCAAAATATGACTGTAGCAGACAAAGTTATGCGAAAATATGAATGTACATTTTGAAGTTTAACTGTTCATTCAAACCAACATGTAATAGGATTGCCAAAATATGAGACATTGCTCTAAGTTCTTGAAACCATATCACATATATCACTGTAGCAGACAAAGTTATTCCATTTGAGTATCCAACATTTAACATCAAAATCACTTTCTGAAATTTCAGTAATAGTTAGAATATGAGGATACAATGGTGCAAACATATCAGTTCATTCCTTCCTACTTTCTCAGCAAATTTAAACAAATGTTGAAAAGGCACTGATTCTATTAGAACTCCCAACATTATTTCTAAGTCAATGGCGATGCAAGTTACAGAATATCATTTATATCAGAACAAGATGAAACTTTCGGTAAGTTACAGAATATTAAGCAAACATAGTCACAAACTCTAATAATCGATACTGACAAATAAATAACCCATAATGTAGCAATGCAAGTCCATTCAAACCAAAATCGACCACCTATTCTTTGACTTCTAGGGCAAAACAGAAAGACACGAAAACCTAACCTTAAAACGCAATGAGATTTCCAGGTATTGAATCCTTCTCTTTCGAATGCAGTCTCTTTCAAATTTGCAGTGTTTATCGTTGAGATTTCCAGGTACTCTGTGGAATTTTTTCCAGGGCAGCGAGAGCTTCGAACGAGAGAGAGTGAAAGAGGGATTTCTGAAAGTCAGGGATTTTGTAATATTAGATTTATTATAATTTTTATAAATGACCTATGAGAGCGCTTTTACCATGAAAGCGCTTTCATAAGTGTGTGAGACTGAGACCTATAAGAGCGCTTTTACCTTAAAAGCGCTTTCATAAGTGTGAAACCCATGAGACCTATAAGAGCGCTTTTACCTTAAAAGCGCTTTCATAAGTGTGAAACTCATAGATGTGAGACTGAGACCTATAAGAGCGCTTTTACCTTAAAAGCGCTTTCATAAGTGTCACTATGCCAAACAAGGGATTAGACAGCGCTTTTTTTGACATTAGACAGCGCTTAAAAGCGCTGGCTATACTGGCGCTGGTATAGGTCTTAGACAGCGCTTAATTTACTAAAAAAGCGCTGGCATAGGGGGGGTTTAGACAGCGCTTTTTCAGTAAAAGCGCTGTCTAAAACCCCCCTATGCCAGCGCTTTTTTAGTTAATTTCATGTTGAAATTAACTAAAAAAGCGCTGGCATAGGGGGGGTTTAGACAGCGCTTTTACTGAAAAAGCGCTGTCTAAACCCCCCCTATGCCAGCGCTTTTATTAAAAAAGCGCTGGCATAGGTGGTTAATTCAACAAAATATAGTGTAAAAAAGCGCTGGCATAGGGTGGGCTATACCAGCGCTTTTACAGAAAAAGCGCTGGTATAGCCCACCCTATGCCAGCGCTTTTTTACACTATATTTTGTTGAATTAACCACCTATGTCAGCGCTTTTTTGATAAAAGCGCTGTCTAAGGTCAAAATTAAAATGCCTTTACCAGCGCTTTTTGCCTAAAAGCGCTGTCTAAGACTCCAAATTTTGGAGGATCTTTTTATACGTTTTCACCACATTATTTAGCACCTGTAAATTGCAAATTTCAGCAGATTTTCATAAATTGGAGCTTGAATCCAATCTATATGCACCTTATAGTTCAACACATTGTAGTTCTATCTTCTGAATATGCACATATACTTGAAAATCTATATGCATTATAAACACATTATAGTTCAACACAATATACTTCTAATTTCAGCAGTTTTTTGAGTATTTATATATATACTTGAAAATGTTTGCCTTTACAAAAAATCTACACATTTCTAATAACCTCCAAAAATGCTAATCAAAATGTATTTCAACACATTCTAGTTCTATCTTCTAAATATGCTATATAACCTGAAACAACACCAAATAAAGATTGTAGTAAGCAAATGGAATTCACTCAAAGTTATTCAGATCACATTCAAAATTAAAGTAAGAGTTCAATACCTCACAAAACCTGTAGCTCGATAATGAATTGACACAATTCCTCTTTAATTTCATCCAACTGATCTTTTGAGTAATAAGCACATCTATATTCATCAAAGTACTACATAATAATATAACATAGTATGATTTAGTTAAATCTATTTAATTATGAGAAATATGTGTTAAATATGAAAATAACTCATAAGTTAGAAATCCATACATCAGATGGAATATCTGTTCGATCCATAAGAAGAGTTTCTTTCATAAACCTCAACGTGTAATATCCACAATCTATATTATTACGCTGTCGAGGACACTACACATGGAAAAACAATATGGATAAATATCCTAAGTTTTATCATGTGTCATCACTAATATAATCAAAATTGTGATAATTAATATACCTCCACTCTATTCCATGTAATGTTATTGGCTTTTCTCTTTGGTACTTGAATTTTTCTTTGTGCTCGAACAGTTTGTATAATGCTATAATGAAATATAAACGAATATTTAGAACAATTCACATAAATAAATAAGTATACACACGAATATTGGGTTATTTGCACTTACGTGTCAACTATCGTCTTCATAGCAGGGTATGTTGTCCAATCATTGTGTAAAGAATCCAAATAATACACAATTTCTTTAAAAGGATTTATCGCGACCAACAACCAATGTCCACTGTAATAAAACAAATGTTAGATGGAAACTTTCTACACGACGTCAAAATATGAAAAATTATAACAGATGAATTTAGATTGAAGAACTAACCCGTCGCCGGTATTAAACGGTAAAAAGAACAACTTTCCTCTATCTGTGTCGGCCATAAAGCGCTCGACTACATACGTCCTGACTTCATCTGGTTTTCTTATCATTTCGGTTAAGTTCGTTTTCATGGGATTTAAGAATGAGAATCTTTGCTCCAACCCACGCGGACCCATCAATTTGTCATATAAATACCTTATATAAAAACATCATTAACATTTAGACTATTCATATGAAACGAGTAAATAACTTGTTCAAGAATTTAAACAAAGTAGATCGGATATACCTCATGTATGTGTTGATAACACCAACGCTTAATTGCGTATGATACAAAATTTGATCAAAATCCTCTTTACCCAATGGCTCGGCATACTCAAAACCAAAAATAGCTCCATCCATAGGTATTAAACGAACACATCCATCCGAAATATCTGTCGTTTCTAAATATGTATGGAGGCACGCTCTATACTTGGAAGGATTTTTCTTTTTAGCCCCGGTCCTCTTGGAAATTTCGGTCTTCTTAGCAACAGGAATCTAAATATCATATAATTAGTAAGGTGAAGTGTAAGATGACGAATTAACAGGAATCTAAATAGCATATAATTGTGATGTACCTCTTTTTGCGATGCAACTGACTCGATTTCCCGCGCAATCCCCTTATCTTTTGCTTTGGATTTTGTGGGAGTCTAATTAACATTAACATGTAAAAAATGTGTACGTAAAATGCGCGTAAAAAATTTGAATACCTAAAGGTTCATAATGGTTTTAAGCATACCTCATATCCTACGATAATGAGGTCTGTCGGCCATGCAACAAATGAACCTATGGCATCTCCCAATAAAGTTGCATCCGAAACATCGTCAGGATGTGGTAATAACGCATCCTTCTCCAAAGCAATATCAACCGAGACTTTCAAAGATCCAGTAGGGAGCGGTTTAGTGTGAAGTAATTCACCCAAATTGTTATGAACTTTCCCCTTGCCAACCATCCGATAAGTCGGTCTCGCTAAGTAGAGGTGACAAGGTGAAATGCCCTAAAACCAATAATAAATATGACATTTTTAATGTGTATATATGACAATTAAATAAATTAAGCTAATTTAATTTCATAATAAGATATATAATTACCTCTGGAATAGTCGGTTGAAAATTACAATTGATACTATCTTTGTCACTAGTATCTTTAAAACCCGCTGCTCGATCTCTTTCTCTTTCCTTTCTTAATTCAAGAACTTCAGCTTTTAATGCTTCCAAAGTTTGCTGCAGTTCTTTATTGCTAGGAGTCTTTTGTTTTTTAATATTCAAGGATTTTTGAGTGATCCCAAATCCCTTGCCCCTCACCCGACCAGAATACTCGGGAACATCTAATGCTCGACTCAGTATGCTCCTGCAATCAGTGTCTTCATATGGAACTATAGATTGAGATAGAGTCTCCTGAAAATCATATGAACATACACACAATAGTAATGTTATTGTCTTAAGTAAGTGTCAAAGTCAAAGTGTTCGAAATTGGACGATTCAAAAGTGTCAAAGTCAAAGTGTTATTGTCTTAAATAATGCTATACTTACACATTTCTCAAATATTTGTTGAACGTCTTCTTTAATCTTTCCATCCTTACCGACACGGGCTTCCTTCCACAAAACATGTGCCGGAAGAGATGTTTCAGAACTATTCTCCTTTGTTAACTACACATTAAGCATAATATGATCAAATATAACTCATGACAAAATATGATCAAATATAACAAGTATATCAATGCAATTTATAGATACTTACTATAGACTGCTCTAAGCGTCCATATCCAACACGCCCTTTTCTATAGGGATACGCCGGACTTGATGCTCTTTGCCGGTTTGTTTCACTTACACTCTTAAATTCTTGGGTTTTTCGTTTGGATTTAAACGTTTCCCATTCTTTAGGTGAAATCAAACTTGCATATTTAGATGGAAGCTCTGCATCAACAAAAGTACCTTCCGTATCCCTAAGAAAGGTGGTTGATAAAAAGGTTCTAAACCCTCTTAGTAACTTTCCGGCCAATTTGAGACAATGATCTCTTCTGTTTTCTTCGATGTCGAAACACCTCTACGAAAAACATACACACATTGCGTTAGTACAATTAATTTAAAGACATAATCGTCATTAAAAACAAATAACATCACATATGGTACCTTTATTTCACTCCATATTTTGTCTTTAGCTTCGTTCAATTGTTTATTTCTCCAATTATCACAAGTAATTGGAACTTCATTCCTTACCAATGCACCAATAAAACTTGTCAATGTTGATTAATATCAAAAATATATACATTTGTTAACATACCACAAAAGAATCAACTGCCCTAACACACAAAAGAATCAACTGCCCTAACACAAGAGAATCAACTGCCCTAACACATGAACCACAAAAGAATCAACCCAGAAGCAAACCTTTATCACTAATAAACTGCCCTAAATAAAGAAAGATGAAACGAACAGAAAATGCACTTACAAAAATGTAAACGGTGATGAACGAAGTGAGTGATGAACGCAGGAATCAAGAATGGAGGTTTTGGGAGAAGCAGTGATGATGAACGCAACGAGTATGAACGCAGTGAGAAGAAGGTTGTGGGAGCGAGGGAAATAAAATGGGTCTTAACGTACTGAATGAATTCATATATTATAATTTACTAAAAAAAAAATTTGGTAAATAAGGCCTTAGACAGCGCTTTTATGAAAAGCGCTGGCTAAGCTCACAAATTAAAATGGCCTTAGACAGCGCTTTGAAGGAAAGCGCTGGCACAGGAGGGGTCAATAGCAGCGCTTCTAAAAGCGCTGTATAAGGTAGGCCTTATACAGCGCTTTTTTTAAAAATTTAAAAGGCCTTAGACAGCGCTTTTGGGAGAAGCGCTGTATAAGGTGACCTTGTCAAAAGCGCTGTATAAGGTAGGCCATTTAGCAGCGCTTTTAAAAAGCGTTGTCTAAGACCATCCATTTAGCAGCGCTTTAAGCCATCTACGTATTCAGTTTCCTTATTTTTATTTTTTGTTAACGTGTAGCAGCGCTTTTGGAGAAAAGCGCTGTCTAAGGGGCGCTGCCAAAAACCTGTTTTGGCGTAGTGTGTGAAACCCATGAGACCTATAAGAGCGCTTTTACCTTAAAAGCGCTTTCATAAGTGTGAAACTCATAGATGTGAGACTGAGACCTATAAGAGCGCTTTTACCTTAAAAGCGCTTTCATAAGTGGAGACCTATAAGAGCGCTTTTACCTTAAAAGCGCTTTACACACATAGGCGAATTTTTTTTCAAGCTATTACAGCGCTTTTTTTAAAAAGCGCTTTCTTTTTGGTGCTGCCAAAAGCACTTTTTGGCGTAGTGACATTAATCACAAAATCAGTTAGATTAAGTAAAAAACATAATGGAAAATACAAGGAGTTTTGAGTTTTCTCAAGAACCAACCTCGGTGGGATCCACAATGTCATGGTATCTACCCGCCAGAACCACTGACAAGAAGGTGGTCGGCACATATACATGTGATGCGCCAATAACAACCGGTAGACGAGTCCCGAAAAAGCTATGTGCTAGTGTGTTTGTTCCCGCGACAAACAACAAGCTTCGAAAAATCATAGCTTTTTCTTTCTATTTAAAGGAAAGTTAAGTTAAAAGCATGGTTAGAGTAACACAAAAGTTATAAAATCAACATCCACACTATAAAAATAAAGGTATAACACTACTTAAAACAAAATTGGAACACATGTTAAAAAGTTTTGTTAGATAACAGATTATAAAATTGGACTCTTGTATCACCACTTTCCTTTCGGTTGATAAAATTTATCTTAGAAATTGGAGTTTCGGAAATAATCTGATTCTAAATCGAAAATAACAAATTTTAAATATGGATTCCATAAATAACCTATTTAAAAAATAACAAATTTAAAACCAGATTTTATAAGTTACTAGTTTAAAACCAAATATAAATAAAGTGGACGTGGTTATGTACTCTAATCACTATACAAACATCATTTTTAAAGAGCTTGAATTTTAAACCAGTGCTTCTAAGTCACTATTTGATACAAAGAAAACAAAGTTACTCATTTCAAGTAGAGACTTGGTAATCTCACCTTATTAATCAAGAAAATTACAGTAGTTGCATCAAACCTTCCTGACAAATGAAAAGCTTATGTAAAGATTCAGTAAAAAAAATAAAAGGAACATTGAAACATATAATAAATAAATGCAACAAATAAATGAAAGAAGTGGATTGTGGAATCAACTCACCGGTAAAGCGGCGGTTTGAATGGAACAAGGGTTGTTTCGGGTGGCTGCAAAAGGAAGAAAAGAATAAGACAACCACCTCCCTGCTTAGCTTCACCCAAAACTATTTTTCTCTTCACAGATCCCATTTCATCACCATAATCCAAAACTATTTTGTTAAAGAAACCATGAAAATTAATTTGATGCAGACAAGTGTAGTTGAGTAGTTTGAAACGAAAAGAAGATGAAACTTTTTGAATCACGGTGATCTGTGTTAACAGAACAAACAAAACAAAATGAAAAGAGAGAGAGGAAGAGACACTTTTGGGCAGTTTGATTGAGTACATGGCTGTGTTATAGTTGAGTGGGTACGATAGAGTTGTAATTTCTAATTCAGCTTGAGGGTATTTTTGTAGTTTCACATGAGAAGAAAATTTAAAAAATAATTGAACTACTGGTGGTGGCCCTCCCGGCTCCAATAATGCTCTGCCACTTTATTTGTTGGTCACGTGGTTTGGAAGCTTTTCTGTCCTTTAATTAGCCTTTTAAATTTTTTATTGAGTTATTCATCATTATCATTGTACTAGGAGCTTTATTTGGCAATGCCACCATCTTATTATTTATACTCAAGCATAGGTCAAGAGACAAGTTGTGTCTTGTAGTTTGAGATTGACAATTCAGTAAGGAAATGTTTTCTTCTCTGTTGAAGACTTGTTGAACGAAGGAAGATTATTAGTGATGGAGGGAGTTTTTGTTATTTTAGATAGATCAAAAGCTCGGATAAGGGACTTCTGATTGAATTGATAAAAAAATGTGCAAATTGAGGTTTGGAGTGGATTTTAGATGTGCAAATTGAGGTTTGGAGTGGATTTTAGATCTCTATAGGTGAACATTGAAGATTGAGTTAAGATATTGTGGAATTCAGCTTCGTGAGTTATATACACCAAAAGAGGAAAGAATCAGATTGAAACTGCTTAATTGTGTTTTATTTTCATAATTATCTAGTTCCTTCGTTGTATTAAACATATATTATAAAAATTGTCCAATAATGAAACACTACAAATTTTCAATGGGTTGTCATTGAAGACTGGATTAGATGAAAGCAATGATGAAAACCCTGAACTAGGATAATACATGTACATTCTTGGTTATCTCTCTTTTATTTTAGGTATAGTTTTGCATGATTAGGTTTTATAGTTTTCGTAGAATCACTTGTTTCTAGATTTTATTTATTTATTGTAATATCACATATCCTCTTAAATATTTAATTAGTTGTCAGTTGAAATCAATTGAGTTCCTATGTACTCTATTTTTTGTCAGTTAGAACAACTAGAGCTCTTATCTGCTCTAAAAGTTGTCAGTTGGGACCAATAGAGTAAGCAGTGGACTTTGAAGAGATCAATCCTTATTAAAAGAAAGAGAAAGATCATTATTAATAAGTATAAGAAGGAATATTGTGGAAACATTAATAATTGGTCAATTGGTACTATATGATAAAAATATCACTTGAGGGTATTTTGCATCATTACATATATATATATATATATATATATATATATATATATATATATATATATAAACATTAATAATTGGTCAATTGGTACTATACGATAAAAATATCACTTGAGGGTATTTTGCATCATTACATAATATTACTATACGATAAAAATATCACTTGAGGGTATTTTGCATCATTACATAATGTGTGTGTGTGTGTGCGTGCGTGTGTGTGTGTGTATGCGTGTGTGTGTGTGCGTGTGTGTGTGTGTGTGCGTGTGTGTGTGTGCGTGTGTATGTGTGTGTGTGCGTGTGCGTGTGCGTGTGCGTGCGTGTGCGTGCGCGTGTGCGTGTGCGTGCGTGTGCGTGTGCGTGTGCGTGTGTGTGTGTGTGTGTGCGTGTGTGTGTGTGTGTGTGTTGGAAAAGAAAAAGAAGTAGTGGATAAGAAGGAGAGTAGAGATATCATAAAGAGAAGAAGGGAAAAAAGAGAAGATAAAGGAAGAAAGAAAGAAGGAGAGAAGAGCTTGGGAGGAAAAGGAAGAAACAACCATGAAGGACCATCATCTTCATCAACATCATCTCGTCTTCTTCTCACCATCTTCATCAATCTTGAGGTGAGTTCTAGTCAAAAAACTTTGTGATTGATATAAGTTAGGGTTTATTGAATCATAGAGTAATTAGTAAGGCTTATGATAAAGGTACAAAGGAAGAAATATTCCATCACTTATGTTGTGATGGTATATGTCAAAATTATACTATATGGATGTGGCATGGTGAAATGGATACAAATGGAAACATGGTGTCACAAATTCACGAAGTTGATGTAGATGAAGATATGTATGATCGACTAGAAGATATTTTCTGTGACATTGGAGAATATTATTTTAGGAAATCTCATATTTATGATACTTTATGTAGTGATAAGGACACCCCCTTTATATAAGGGGTGTAAAATTTTTACACGATTGTGTGCGGTGTTAAAAATTTGTTTAATCTAAAGGGAAAAAAATGGGTGGTCGAATAAAAATTTCACGGAATTGCTTGATTTGCTAAAACAAATGCTATCGGAAGATGACAATTTGTCGGATCATTGTTATGATGCAAGGAAGATATAATGTCCAATGAGTTTGGAGTATATCAAAATACATGCATGCCCGAATTATTGCATGTTATACATGAAATAGTATGAAATTTTGGATCAATGTCCGGAATGTGGTGTCTCGTGTTACAAGTTGAAGGGCAACATTAATGATGACAATGATAATGTTAGTATGAAGCGTTCTCCTCCTAAAGTGTTATGGTACTTGCCAATAATTTCAAGATTCAAGAGTCTTTTTTCTAATGTGAATGACACAAAGAATATTAGATACCATGCAGATGAAAGAAAATATGATGGAAACATTCACCATGTAGTTGATTCTTTGCAATGGAAGAAAATTGATTCGTTGTTTCCAGATTTTAGCATTGAGCCAAAAAACCTTAGGCTTGGGTTTGCCATTGATGGAATGAACTCCTTTGGTAATATAAATACTAATCATTCTCCCTGGCATGTTCTTATCACAACTTACAACCTATCTCCTTAGTTGTGTTGAAGCACAAGTATTTGTTGTTAAGTATGACAATTTATGGACCCCGACAACCTGGAAACGACATAGATGTTTATCTAAGTCCATTAATTGAAAATTCAAAACTTTTGTGGGAGAAAGGCATTGAAGTTCATGATGCATATTCTGGTGAAAAGTTTAAGATGCATGCAATGTTATATTGCACAATCAATGACTTTCTTGTATATGGTAATTTTGCTGGATATAGTGTCAAAGGACATAAAGTGTGTCCTATATGTGAATCTAATAATTGTTATCACCAACTTGAGTTTGGGAAAAAGACCGTTTACCTTGGGCATAGAAAATTTCTAAAATTTGGTCATCCTTATCGTAGATTGTAGAAGGCTTTTAATGGGGAGCATAAGTTTGATATGGCTCATAAACCTTTAATCGGGGATGAAGTTTATCAACGATAGAAACACAATAATTTTATCTTTGGAAAGAGAGAAAAAAGGGCCAGTTGAGAAAAATATATGGAAAAAGAGGTTTATGTTCTTTGATCTTCCATATTGGTCAAGTCTCGATGTAAGACATTGTCTTGATGTGATGCATGTGGAGAAAAATGTGTGATGGTTCGATTAGAACACGTATAAACATTTCCAGGCAAGACCAAAGATAGTAAGAACTCTCGTTTCGATCTGGAGGCGATAAGTATACGAAAATAGTTGGCTCCAGTAGAAGCATAAAAAAGAACTTATCTGCCTCTGGCATGTCACACTCTATCTAAAACAAAAGGAAATCTTTTGTGAGTGTTTATATGGTATCAAAGTTCCTCAAGGTTACTCATCAAACATCAAGAAACTTGTATCAATGAAGGATATCAAGTTAATTGGTTTAAAATCTCATGATTGTCATGTCTTAATGCAACAACTTCTACCAGTGGCTATCTTGGCATCCTACCAAAAAGTGTGAGAGTAACTATAACTAGAATGTGCTTACTCTTCAATTCTATATGTAATAACGTTTTTTATTTCAAAAAATTAGATGATTTAGAAGATGAGGCTGCCCTAATCTTGTGTCAATTGGAGATGTATTTTCCTCCACCATTTTTTGACGTTATGGTTCACTTACTTGTTCATCTAGTCAGACAAATCAGACTTTATGGTCTAGTTTATTTAAGGTGGATGTATCTAATAGAGCGATACATGAAGATCTTTAAAGGATGTACGAAGAAACATCATCATCCGGAAGCTTCGATTGTTGAAAGGTACATAATAGAAGAAACTGTTGAGTTATTACAAACTATTTATCAAAAGCAAAGTCTGTAGGAATTTCAAAGTCTTGTCATGCTGACAGCTATGAAGGTAGAGATACCCAAAGGTTAAATGTTAAGTAAATGTCTCGGGATGTAATTACTCAAGCACATTTCTCTATATTGAATATGTTGGAACAAAATTGTTCACATCCCTTGGGTGTTGATGATAACAAACTACTTCAAGAAGAATTCGGTATACTAACATGTGTTCAAGTGTGCAACATCATAAGCTTAAATTCAAATCATAATTGACCCTGATAAAAGCATATTTAGAGAAGTTGAATGTTTCAGATTTTGAAGGATCAGAATCTAATGACTATAAATGTGCAGTTCAGCCTCTAAAGGAATAACACCTGATCATAATATTGTTTCCTCTAGTGATAGCTCAAACTCTAGAGACCTCAGCTTGAGGTGTTAAGCTTCTGGTTTGTACGGTGTCTCCATAGCAGACATAGGTTGTCAACACCAGACTTATGGAAAAAGTCAACTAGGGTCCCTTAGTGCAAGGCTCAAGGAAAGCTTATGTGACTTCTCTAGCCCCCCCCCCCCCAACGTTTGATTTATACCTAGTATGATAAAGAAACGGTTGACTATGTTCTTACACATTGGTTGAAGATCTTAACAAGATTCATCTTCTAATGTCTCTCTCTTGGAACTATTGCCTTTCAAAGGTCACATGTGCAAGCAACCTTCCAACGAATCTTTTTCTACCTCTATAAAAGGGAGCTAAAGATTTGAAGGAAGGTTAACAACTATCAAACAATTTAATAGAATGCATTGAGTACAAAATTTGTAGTAAAGTTTTATATGTTTATTACACATGCTCTTAAGATTTCTTATCTATGGATATTTGTGGTTGTTGTAACACTTATATACTTCTGATTATACATCAAAGTATAGTCGTAATCATTTCTACTAAACTATTTGTTTAAAGTAGAGGAAGTCTCTTGCTAGTTTTATTTAGCAATGAAAGTCTCTTGTTAATCTGCTTGAGTAGTGAAGCCTCTTGCCTATATGTTTGAGCAGAAGTCTCTTACTGAATTGCTTGAGCAAAAGACTTTTTCTGGTGTGATTAAGCAACTGAAGTCTCTTGCTAGTTTGCTTGAGCAAAGTATAATTAGTTTGACTATAATGAAAATCTCTTGTTGGACAAGGGGACTTGATTACTCCCAGTTTAGGAGAGGAACCAGGATAAACTCTATACGTTGTTTTTCTACTTGCCTATGAACTCTATTCATTATGTTGTTATTAAATTTCTCATATTAGACTCTGAACTTGTTCATATTCGGAAGCTGGCTATCAGAACAAAAAAATTAACATACGCAATTCAACCTCCCTTCTTGTGTATTTTTCTCACCTTCAATCGCTATCAAAGCCTGGTTTGTGCTAAACACTTTACAGTTGTACAATAAAAGATCCTGAGAAAAATATTTGTTCCTTCATATCAGGTGTATCTGGAATGACTGGTACTTGTGGTATACCTTATGACTATAATACTACTGAGAAAAGTCATTACTCACCTAAACTACCTACATTCAGTGGTAACTCCACCCAATTTGAATGGTGAGAAAGTAAAATGTATACGTATATCATTGGTCTTGATGATATGTTGTGTGATATCCTTGAAGAAGGCATTAACATTAAAGTTAATGATGTTAGAATGGTAAAAGATAGGAAAACTCTCACACCTGATCAAAAGAAAATTTACAGAAAACCTCATAGATTTAGAGGCATTCTAATAGAAGCTCTACCTCATTTTGAATATATCAAGATCATTGATAAATAAACTATTAAGACTATATTTAATTCTTTGTGTTCCACCTATGAAGGGAACCAACAAGTCAAAGAGGCTAAGGCCAACCTTCTTGTACAATATTATGAGTTGTTAAAAATGAAGGATGGTGAAGATATTGAAACCATGTTTTATAGGTTTCAAGATCTTGTATCATCCCTTCAGGTTCTAAGCAAAAGGTACAATACATCTGATCATGTAAAAAAAATCTTGAGAAGTCTCTCTGCTAGATATAGACCTAAGGTCACATCTATTCAGAAGGTTAAAGATCTGAATACATTGAGCCTTGAAAGTCTAATTAGAAACTTTCAGATCCGTGAGATGGAACTGAATGGGGATGGGCCTATGGTGAAATCTAAAACACTGACGTTGAAGTCAGTTGCTGAAAAATCTGGTGGTAAAACTGTCAGATCCTCAAAATTCTAGAAATCATAAGAAGTTTCTAATGGTGACTCTGATGATAAGGAGATGACCTTTACCATCAGAAGGTTTCAACAACTAACAAAAATAAATAAAACATTCTATGGTAAAAGTAGTGGCTTCAGATGATCTAGTTCTAAAGACAAAGTTAATGATCAAAAGAGTTGCTTTAACTGCAAGAAGCCTGGTCATTACAAAGTTGGTTGTCCTGGTGTGCAAAAAGACAGACTAAAGAAAGGAAGCTTCCAGAAGGACAACTTCATAAGTAAATTCAAGAAGAGTCTTATGGAAACATGGGGTGGACTTGATAATCAAGACAATTCAAACAAAGATGAAGGAAAAGCAAATTTGGCACTGATGGCTCCAACATCCTCTAACACAAAATATGAATCAACTTCTGATTCAAACCCGAATAAGAAGGCGAGGTATTTTCTAATCTATCTCTAATCTTATCTCTTTTATTCAAGACCTCATGAGTTGTTGCCAAGGCAAGACAAAAGACATGAAAACTAAAAAAAAACAAAATGATCTTCTAAAAGAAGAACTAAAGTCTTCTCATGATAAAATTGAATCTTTAGAAAAAAGATCATATTGCTCAATTAAAGGAAATGTCTGATATATCTCTGAGTGAGCATGAAATGGATTTTTAAGATTTTATTATAACTGGTCTTGAGAGAGAAAAAACTTGCTTCCATAATATATGAAGTAAGTAAGAGCAAAGGAGAAGGTATGGGTTATAGTGAAATATGTTCTAATCAAGACCCTTTTTTATTTAAGCAGTGCTCAAATAGAGTTGGAAACTTATTTTGTGCCTGCTTCTGATAAAGGAAAAACTCGGATCTCATTAGAACCTGAGATAACAAAACCAAAGGTCCTGAACAAATCAGTAGCTGAGACTTCAAAGTCAAAGGTTCTAAAGATATCAATACTCAAGACTAATAAATTAAGGTTATGAAGGGTTTAGAAGACAAAGTCAAAACTTATCCAAGACAAATTTATTATAAGCAAAAAGTATGGAATGAGTCTAGAATTTTTTATCAAGCAAAGGCTCAGAATAAGAGGAAGCCTGACAGAACTAATAATAGATGACCCATAAGATTATGGGTACCTAAATCTAAAATTGTGTTTGATGCAGATATGTCTAAAGAGAGAAACAAGACAACAAGCATGGTACCTAGATAGTGGATACTCACACCATATGACAGGAGAAAATCATATGTTCCAAAACCTGACTCTTAAAGAGGAAGGAAATGTGGGGTTTGGAGGAGGACAAAAAGGGAAAATCATTGGTATGGGTACTATTGGGAATTCCTTAATCTTTGTCAATAATGTTTGGTTAGTAAGTGGACTCAAACATAACCTACTGAGCATTAGTCAATATTTTGATCATGGTTATCAAGTCTTGTTTAATAAGAAATTTTGTTTAGTTATCAATGAGTCTGACAATTCTATTTTAGTTAACAAAACTTCTTTTAAATCTAAGAACATTTTCTCTACCTATAGACCATTAGAATGACTTCACATTGATTCATTTGGTCCTATTGGGACTGCCTTAATTAATGGGAAGAAATATGGATTAGTCATTGTTGATGACTATAGTAGATGTACTTAGGTTAAGTTCCTAAGATCCAAAGATGAATCATATGAGGTATTTAGCATCTTCTGCATATAAGTTCAATCTGAAAAGAAATCAAAGATTTTAAAAGTCAACAGTGATCATGGTGGTGAGTTTAAAATGATCCATTTGAGAATTTCCTGTGAAAAAATATGGAATCATCAATGAGTTCTCTTCCTCTAGAACTCCTCAACAGAATGGAGTTGTAGAAAGAAAGAACATATCTTTGTAAGAAATGGCTAGAACAATGATCCATGAAAATCGTCTTCCAAAATATATGCGGGCCGAAGTTGTTAATACATCGTGTTATGTTCAGAACAGGACCTAGATAAGACAAATTCTAAACAAAACATCATATGAATTATTTAAAGGAAGAAAGCCAAACCTATCTTATTTTCATCAGTTTGGTTGTACTTGTTACATTTTGAACAATAAAGTCTACCTAAATAAATTTGATGCTAAAGCTCAAGAGGACATCTTTTTAGGATACTATGAACGCTCTAAAGCATACAAGGTGTATAACTCTGAAACCAAAATGGTTGAAGAGTCTATATATGTAAAATTTAATGACAAAGAGTCTAACTATCATATGTCAAAGCTTGTTAAGAGTTTTGCAGATATTCAGGTTTCTGAAGATCATACAGTGGCTGGACCTTTAGGAATCAGAAGCTCAGAATATGGTGGCTCAGATGCTAGTATACTAGAAGCTTACCCAATTTCTAAAGCTTGCCCAAAAGCCAAAAGTTATGAAGATGCTCCAGATAGTTCAGAAGTTTCAACTCTTCCCAAGAAGTCCTTCAAATATAAAGCCTTTCATGAAGAAGAGCTAATCATTGGAAATAAGGATGATCCCTTGAGAACTAGATTATCATTCAGATTTGATAACTGTATGCTATGATTTATTTCCTTGATATAGCCAACTTCTGTTGATGAAGCTTTATCAGATGATGAATAGATTGTTGTTATGTAAGAAGAGATAAACCATTTCTAGAGGAATGATGTTTGGGATCTGGTCCCCAGACCAAGTCAGAAGAAACCTTTGCTCATGTGGTAAGGTTAGAGGTAATCAGACTTCTTCTCTCTTATGCTATTTATCAGGATATTATTTTATATAAAATGGATCTCAAGATTGATTTCTTAAATGGAGTCATCTCTGAAGAGGTGTATGTCAAATAACCTCATGGGTTTGAGGACTCTATCCACCCATATTTTTATTCTTAAACTCAAGAAATCACTTTATGGACTCAAATAAGCTCCAAGAGTTTGGTATGAGAGACTGTGCAATTTCTTGTTGGAAAAAGGTTTTCAAAAGGGCCAGGTTGACATTACACTGTTTAGAAAGACTCTAAATAAGGAAATCTTGATTGTCCAAATTTATGTTGATGACATAATTTTTTGTTCTACTAATGCCTCTCTTTGCAGAGAATTTTCAGAGATAATGTAGGCTGAGTTTGAGTTAGAATGATGGGAGAATTGAAGTTCTTCTTAGGAATTCAAATCAACTAAATTAAAAATGGAACCCATGTTCATCAGTCCAAGTACACAAATGAGCTTATGAAGAAGTTTAATCTTGAAGATGATAAGATTATGTCAATTCCTATATATCCAACCTATTGTCTGAACAAAGAAGAAAGTAGCACCAAGGTGGATCAGAATCTATATATAGATATGATTGGTTCATTGCTTTATCGCACAACTTCTAAGATTGATATAATATTCAGTGTTTGTATGTGTGCAAGGTTTTATTCAAATCCTAGAGAAACTCACTTAACTGTTATTAAGAGAATCTTTAGGTATCTGCAAGGAACAAAAAACTGGGACCTCTTTATAAAAAATTCCTAGATTATAAGCTAGTTGGATTTTGTGATGTTGACTATGTTGGGGATATAATTGAGAGAAAATAAACTAGTGGAAATTGTCAATTCATAGGTGAAAACCTAATATCCTGGGATAGTAAGAGACAAGCAACTATTGCTCTATCTACAGCAGAAGCATAATACATCTTGAAATTCTGGCGTAGTCAGATTTCAGATGTTCTACTCCAAGTTATGACATCTGATCCAACATTGCTACAAATATAGCAAGATAGTTATACAATTCAAACCCAGTGCTGATATGCACACATTCACAGATGTCACGACATCTGCTACTATATCACCATAGTATGGAAGAATACCCAGTTCTATCCATCTGGTACAAAGACACAGCAGAGATCAATCTTAGCACTTACTTCTGTTGAGCCTGCACAGTTATCAGCATGATGTCTCAACATTGATTTGAACATCACCTGTTACAGCATTACAGGTTTACCTTATTTTATAACAGACAAAATTATAACATGCAGAAGGTAAAAACACAAGTAATTGTTAACCCAGTTCGGTGCAACATCACCTACGTCTGGGGGCATACCAAGCCAGGAAGAAGATCCACTATCAGCAGTATTAATTCAGAGTTAAACTCCCCCGTTTACAACTCTTCACTTAATCCCTACCCAATGCAATCTATACCTAGGAACTCCTAGATAGAAACCTCCAGTTTCCATTCCTATCACTACAAATACAATGTAATGTTAAACCAACTTGAACTTGCTTCACAGCTTCATTCAAGAACATAATCACTCTTTCCTACAGGCTTTGAGTTACAAATACTCTCAGCTTTTACCACTGAGAAACACATGGTAACCTTCCCACAGATTGGGAGGTTTACCTCACACACACCCCTACATTTTCATTTAGTGAGGCTTACAAAAACCTAGGTTACAATATGCTATTTATAACCTAAGCACCCAACTAGATTTGGGCCTTCAAAAATCGCAGCAAACTTCTTCTTTGCTGTTACAAAGTCAGCAGAAAGTTTCTGCTACAAACAAGGTCTTCAATCTCAAATATCTCCATATTTAGTTCCTAAAATATCTCCATATTTAGTTCCTAAAATATCTCAAGACCTCCACAAATAATGCCACATAGGATTCTAACTAATTTCCACATATTAGTGTGCTAACAAATAGGCTATTTGTTAGGTTCCTTAATTGTAGCTTGGTTGTTGATTTCCTGGATTTTAGCCTGAGAAAAATGCTGAAACAGAAAAACTAAACAACCTACAATATAGCATATGCTGTCAGGAATGAATGTTACAACATTCAGTTTGACTTCCACATCATTAACCATATGCTAAGTCTGTTTTTCCTGAAAACAGACTGTATAATTTGTTGTACTGTACAGAACCAATCTGTCCATACTTCAGTATCAGCGTACATTAATAAATGTCAAAACATCCAATTTGACATTCACACATAGAGCCTTACATCAGGTCTGTTATCCTCTTGATAAGCAAACTGAGTTGCATACTGAAATGTAGCAGAAAACCAATCTGCTTATTGTTCAGTATATGCTGTCAATGATGAATGTCATAACATCCAGTTTGACATTCAGACAGTAGGCCTTATGCCAGATCTGGTATTTCCTTGATAACCAGATTGAAAATAAATACTGAGTTCTAACAGAACACCAACTGTTCTATTCCTCAGTATCTGCTGACAGGGATGAATGTCACCACAACCAATTTGACATTCAATAAATCCTGTATTAGCTAATCCTGCAGTAAGCTACTCAAGTATGTCATGACATTAGTCAAGACATCAGAGTACAGTTAGATATTCTAACCTACAATGCAGTTACACAAACGCCTTCACAACATGTCATGACATCAGTCAAGACATTAGAATCCAGCTAGTGTTTTACCATACAATGCAGCCAATTAAACACCTACAAACTCCCCCTTTGGCAAATTTTTGGCTAAAACACTTTGGCTTCACAACAGAGTCCATAGCAGCGGAAAACACACATCTAGCAGGAAATTAACCTAGCTAATACACTCAGAGTAGCAGCACACTCACACAGATGGAAGTTAAATAAAAACTTCACATAACAGCACACATACAGAAGTTAAATAAAAACTTCTAATTGCAGCACACATACACATACTCACACTCATAGAAGTGGAACCTCAGCTGCAGCACTACCTCTGGATTAGAGGATCTTCAATATCTGTTTAGCAAAACACTTTGTTGTCCTGGGACATCACAGGTGTTACTCCCCCTTTTTGTCAAAAATGTTGCCAAAGCAACACTTTGAGTTACAGACCAACATAAACAGAATTACACACAAATGACAGATATACAATCTTGATTTTATTTCATAGTTTCAATCAAGAATACCCCATCTTGATCTTGCTTTACAGCTTTGATCAAGACACTACCCACTTGATCTTGCTTCACAATTTTGATCAAGTAGTCACACACTGTCTTCACAGCAGGTATATCAGGTGCCATACCTTGTTATCTGAGAGCACATAGACCACAAGCTTGATGATTACTTGCAGCACAAAGACAGAACTCCCCCTGTCATGAACATCCAACTCTCCTCTTGAAACTTGGAGATCACACATGAACATATCCAACACCCCAAAGTTGGACCTTCACATACTTCCTGATTCAAAGAGAACCCAGACCACTTGATGAATGGAAAACATAAGACTCGTCTTCATGTCTTCAAGAGCACACCCTTTGTTCAACCCTCTTGGCTGAACACATCCACACTCTGTGTCAATCTCTCTTCTAACCAGAACAGAAAACCACTTCAAAAAATGTTCTAACATTCGTTAGGATATCCTTCACACCATGACAAGGAACACCGTCTGATAATCTTCAGATATCACTGAGTCACCAGCTTGATCCAAGAGAACCCAGACATAAATTGGGACATATACATTCTCATCCCATTACGAGAGATAATCTTCCATAGATAGCTCAGAACTCCTACCACAAGTTCCAAGAGATGACTAGAAAACACCTCCTTTTATCTTCAACTTACTACTTTTCTGTTCAAAAGTAATTTGTCTCAGACTTTCCTCAAGAATAATCAGCTGCCATATGTGGATTATCTTGATTCTTCGAATTCACTTCTGAGATAGACCAAATGCCACTGGTTGATTACCTCCTTCATGAATCCTCATATGAAAAAGTCAAATGCCATTCTTTGACCTCTCCACGTTTATCAGACCTCTCCCAAAGATATTCTGACCTTCCAAGTGAGACTTGAACTTCAAGCTACATGTTGAACAAAACTTAGATTTTCTAAGACATGAACATGTAACATCCTTTCTATCCAACAACTCCAAAGAACTGCAACGAGAACGACCTTTTTGAAGTATCCAATCTACAACCCTGTAGACCTTTCTATGTCAAGTTGATGTGCCACTTCACCAACTAAGAATCTGATGTTGAACCAAATGTCACAACATTGTGTTTTGACATCTAGCTGTTGAATTCAGCTCCTTCTTCTGCCACTTGAAAGAACTTCCTCCCTTCACAGAACAAGAGTTCAATGTTCTCATAGACTTGATTGTGGAACCAAGTTTGAGTAAACAACCTCCATCCTACAGGTTTGCAGTTAAGTCATCCAAGCTCACACCTTGATGAATCCCTGCTTCTTCTCCAAAGACATCAGACACTCTGATGCATGAGTCTTCATAAGGACCAGTTATAAACTAACCCTTCAGCTATACCAAGGATTCCACTTCCTAAAGCAAGGTTGTTTCCATGATGTTAAGAAAGCTGCCACTTGTTCTTAACTTCATAGTGTGCATTAGCCAATGCACTTCCTTACTTAGATCAGAGATAAACTGATCCAAGTAACCACCATCAAGACTATGATGTCTTCTTCTTCTTGTACACACCAAGGCTGAACATGTTTCTTGCCAGGAAACCTTTTCAGAGATCATATGCTTTTGCTGCCACCAAAGAGATAGATCATAAACCAATGTACTATCCTTCCTGTGATTCTGCACAGGGTCTTGAAGAAGAGATGTCCCAACATCTTTAAGAACATCAGTTATCTTGAGCTCCAAGGATAATCAATTAAATACTTGTACTTGGCACAAGTTGACATTGATCTTAAATCCTTTCCCAATATTCCTTTCAGATACTTCCACCATAAGACTACTTTGAAAATACTCTTCTAGTGTCAACATCTTCTGCTTGCAAGCACTGCAACAGTGTTGAAAATCTTCTCAGATTAAATTCACCCTTAGGAATGAGAGAGATGAATTCTTCCTTGCAAATGTGTCACACAACCACCAGAACCCATGTGACACAGGTCAACAGCCAACCAGACCCTATGCTGACCAAATGTGAGGAGGTTAACCAAAATTCCCCCTCAAATTAACAATCATGGAAACTTCACACCAATATCCATGCATTGTACAGACATGTCTCAACATGACATACACCATCCCTACCAGTGGCACCTAACTCTATGAGTTATACCTATACATACTCCAATCACACCAATCAGACTTCAGCTGACCATAAGTACTAGTGAAAAACAACACCAGTCAATAGTAGATATGCATTGCCAGAGCATACTACCTCAACCAACCTCTAAATCTTCATATTCTCACTCCTTGAAGGAATTGCCACTTCAGATCGTGGTGTTTGAATAACAAGATTCATGGTCCCAATCCTCTTAAATGAAATAGCAGACAGGTTATCCCCTTATTGACTTCTAACATCCAGGGGACTTGTCTTCCAACACAACATAGTACTTCTGATCAATCTACAGGAATAAGGCACACAGCAGGGATTGCACAATGTCACATCTCAACCAGCTCTACTTCTAGAGATCAGACTTCTAAAAGTGACCTTCTTGAGCATACACACAGTTGACCCTACCCTTGTCAACTTAGCACACACAGATATTTCCTCTTCCAGGTCAGGAGTAGGTTTCAAACCAAAGTATCCCTTTGTTTGACACCTAAAAACATCTGCTCTTCAACCAGTAGCTGCATACTTGTTGAACAACATGTTCTAACATCACATAGAACATTAGTTTAACCTCCTTGAAACAAACCCTCCTCGAAGGTCTTCAAGGTCTTCATATACACTACCCAGGAGAGTACAAGAATCAGTGATCAGGTGATTCTTACCATGAAGAGTGGACTTGATAAGACTCAAGTATCTTTGACATCTTCAGAAGATTATGATGAAATCTTGAATACAACAGCCTTTCATCCACATGAGGGGAAACTACATCAGAGTTTGAGTTTTTCCAGGTATTATGCAGCGGAAATCATAATACAACTCAACCAATGAACACACACTTCACCAGATCAGCCTCCATGAACATACCAAGTTTGAATATGATTCAATACTTGCACAGCTGTCCCACACAAAGGCCAATTGCCAATCTCCAGAGGCAGGTGCACACAGTTCCTGTCATGAATAGTCCATCCACCTACTTCAAGGGACCATTCAGGGAAACCACAGAACCTTCTACAGGTTCCAACATCAGTACTAACATAACTTCTTGCAAGATACCAGAAAGTATCACCCATGGATCTCATCTAGAAACAGAACAGGATGCCTACTCTGATACCATTTGAAATTCTGGCGTAGTCAGATTTCAGATGTTCTACTCCAAGTTATGACATCTGATCCAACATTGCTACAAATATACCAAGATAGTTATACAATTCAAACCCAGTGCTGATATGCACACATTCACAGATGTCACGACATCTGCTACTATATCACCATAGTATGGAAGAATACCCAGTTCTATCCATCTGGTACAAAGACACAGCAGAGATCAATCTTAGCACTTACTTCTTTTGAGCCTGCACAGTTATCAGCATGATGTCTCAACATTGATTTGAACATCACCTGTTACAGCATTACAGGTTTACCTTATTTTATAACAGACAAAATTATAACATGCAGAAGGTAAAAACACAAGTAATTGTTAACCCAGTTCGGTGCAACATCACCTACGTCTCGGGGCATACCAAGCCAGGAAGAAGATCCACTATCAGCAGTATTAATTCAGAGTTAAACTCCCCCGTTTACAACTCTTCACTTAATCCCTACCCAATGCAATCTATACCTAGGAACTCCTAGATAGAAACCTCCAGTTTCCATTCCTATCACTACAAATACAATGTAATGTTAAACCAACTTGAACTTGCTTCACAGCTTCATTCAAGAACATAATCACTCTTTCCTACAGGCTTTGAGTTATAAATACTCTCAGCATTTTCCACTGAGAAACACATGGTAACCTTCCCACAGATTGGGAGGTTTACCTCACACACACCCCTACATTTTCATTTAGTGAGGCTTACAAAAACCTAGGTTACAATATGTTATTTATAACCTAAGCACCCAACTGGATTTGGGCCTTCAAAAATCGCAGCAAACTTCTTCTTTACTGTTACAAAGTCAGCAGAAAGTTTCTGCTACAAACAAGGTCTTCAATCTCAAATATCTCCATATTTAGTTCCTAAAATATCTCCATATTTAGTTCCTAAAATATCTCAAGACCTCCACAAATAATGCCACATAGGATTCTAACTAATTTCCACATATTAGTGTGCTAACAAATAGGCTATTTGTTAGGTTCCTTAATTGTAGCTTGGTTGTTGGTTTCCTGGATTTTAGCCTGAGAAAAATGCTGAAACAGAAAAACTAAACAACCTACAATATAGCATATGCTGTCAGGAATGAATGTCACAACATTCAGTTTGACTTCCAAATCATTAACCATATGCTAAGTCTGTTTTTCCTGAAAACAGATTGTACAATTTGCTGTACTGTACAGAACCAATCTGTCCATACTTCAGTATCAGCGTACATTAATAAATGTCAAAACATCCAATTTGACATTCACACATAGAGCCTTACATCAGGTCTGTTATCCTCTTGATAAGCAAACTGAGTTGCATACTGAAATGTAGCAGAAAACCAATCTGGTTATTGTTCAGTATATGTTGTCAATGATGAATGTCATAACATCTAGGTATTTCAGACAGTAGGCCTTATGCCAGATCTGGTATTTCCTTGATAACCAGACTGAAAATAAATACTGAGTTCTAACAGAACACCAACTGTTCTATTCCTCAGTATCTGCTGACAGGGATGAATGTCACCACATCCAATTTGACATTCAATAAATCCCGTATTAGCTAATCCTGCAGTAAGCTACTCAAGTATGTCATGACATTAGTCAAGACATCAGAGTACAGTTAGATATTCTAACCTACAATGCAGTTACACAAACGCCTTCACAACATGTCTTGACATCAGTCAAGACATTAAAATCCAGCTAGTGTTTTACCATACAATGCAGCCAATTAAACACCTACACATCTCAGCTACAAAATATTATACACAACTATTTTGGATAAAATATCAGTTAGATGATTATCAGATTTGTGGAAACATTATCCCTATATTTTGTGATAATTTGCTGCTATTTGTCTAACAAAGAATCCAATTCAGCATTCTAGAACCAAGCATATTGAAATAAAACCTCACTTTATAAGAGATTATGTTCAGAAGGGTGTAATAGATATTCAATTCATTGATATTGATAATCAATGGGGTGACATATTTACAAAAAGATTAGCTATTGATATATTTTATTTTATCAAGAAGAATATGAACATGGTCTTTATAGAAGAATAATGCTTTCTTTTGGATAAAGTATCAAACTCTGATGTTGATCAGAAGTAGCTTCAGTCAAACTTTTGGAAACAACCTCTGATAAAGAGTGGCTTCTGAAAGAACTCTAAATCTTAGACTTTGGAGTGGATTATTTGCTTCATATAACATTTACATATCTGATAATTGCCTTGCATGCTTAGTGGCCGAATGGGTAAAGACTGATGGATAATGATGTGAAACCTCTTTGATTTATGTGAATATTCACTTCTGTCATCTCTTCAAGTCTTTCTATTTTTTATTATTATGTTTTGTTTTACTATTTTGTTTTACTATTTTTTTCCCTAAAATATTATCTTTCAGTGGTCTTGAAGCAAATACAATTGTCTTTCATCTTTCTGACAATTCATTATCTATATCTTTGGAAACATCTTTCAGTTTATTTTATTCCATTTTTACCTCCTCTCTTTTGTTTTATACCTTTTATGTGATGGCCTATAGATCTAGTTTTGGCATGGAAAACTAATTGGTAGTTATCATTGAAGGACTTATTTACGTTGAAGAAATGATGGCTCGTGGATTTGATTTTCAAAGTATTGTCTCCCAAAATGGTTGGGATGACTTATTTGATATGCTCTATATTCCTATTTACGCTAATATGATCAAGGAATTTTGGGTGAATGCATCTATCCAAGAAATAAATCTAGAGTATTCCATTCTTTATGTTGTACCTGGTGTTCCAATAACCATCACCCCCACCTCTATTACTAAAGCAATAAATTATGAGGATAAAGGTGTTATTCCAAATATTCTCTTTCGGGAATCTTCTCTTCCTCCTCAGCTTATCTTTGATAATCCTTTACACCTATCTAAGGCCTCTAATCTTAATTCGATGGCATCAGTCTGGTATCAAATTTTGATCTCAAACCTTCTACCAAAGAACAAAGATTTAGACTTTTTGATATTTATCAAAAGGCTTTCTGTTACTTCTCAAATTATATCTGAAGATTAACCTCCCTCATGTTATGTTTGAATATTTGAAGATGAGTCTCATATCCTATCATGAGGAAAAGTCATGTTTCATTCCTTATGGAAGGGTACTTTCAGAACTCTTCATTCAATAAGGAGTAAAGAGAACTATGATTGAGGTTACTTCACAAATCTGGGGTGATAAGTTGAAGATTCCAAAAGCATTAAATGTTGTTGATCCTTTTATGGTCAAGGTGGTCTCTTTGGATGTATCCACTTATCCTATTTAAATTTCTGTTGTTTTTTTCTTGTGTCTTTTAGTGTTCATGTACTTTATCTTTCTCCTTTAGTGAAATATTTTCTTTAATGATTAGTTTATTTCTTCTTATTAATTGTTTTCTAGTTTTCCTTCTGATTTACTGATAAGCATTTCTACAATAGTTGAAGAATTTCAATACTGTTTAAGGAGACATTACATAATCTGGACCTAAAGGCTATTACATTCATTTTACTTCAAAGAAAATTGGATTTCTTAGATTTGATCATCTTTTCTTCCCTGTGCATCCAAATAATCCTTCGAGTCATCATCCTACTCCTTCTTCTTGAGAGTTATCAGATATGTTTCTATAGTCTTGCCCTTTTTGGAGACTTCGGTAGACGAGCCTTCATCTTCTACAACTATAGATCTTTGAGCCCTTTCTATTTCCTCAGATTTATGTTTTTCCTTCCTTGCCTGCTTATTCATCAGGTTGCGTATCTCCTTTGCAAAATCTCTCTTTTCAACATTTAATGGCTTTGTTTTGCCCATTCTTTTGCTACATAGAAAAACTCTAGAGAGATATGAGTAAGTTGTTAATTCAACATCTTCTTTTATAGAGGTGTTTCTGAGTCAAATTGTTTTAATCTTGAAGACTATGTTTCTTTAGTCTTGCTTCCTATACTATGTTTATAGAGGTGTTTCTGAGTCAAACTATTAGAACCTAGCTTTGAAAATCTTAGAACTTGTGGAATCAATGTTTATCTATTAACAGTTTCTCTCTCTATGTTGACATGTTTTTTTGTTAGCTCTTTGTTAATGACAAAAGGGGGATAAAATTATAGGAGTATTTTAAGAGGATAAAAATATTTTTGAATGTTTTTACATACCTGAACCCACATCAGAACTCACTTTTATGAACATTATATTTTTATGCTATCAAATACGTTTAATTAACTTTGATAGGACTTAGGGGGAGCTTATAAAACTCAGACTCTGATGTTGTCAAGTTAGTTAAACTAACCAGCCATTATTCTTAAATACATTTGTTTGTCATCATAAAAAAAGAGGGAGATTGTTGGAACACAATTGTTCACATCCCTTGGGCTTTGATGACAAAGTACTTAAAGAACAATTGGGTATACTAACATATGTTCAAGTGTGCAGGGTCATAAGCTTTAATTCAACTCAAAATTGACCCTGATAAAAGCATATATAGATAAGTTGAACGTCTCCGATTCTAAAGGATCAAAATCTGATGACTTTGAATATGTAGTTCCTCCTCTGAAGGAACTGAAGGAGAAGAGCGATCCAAAACGCAGCGGAATTTAAACAATTTCTCCTTTAGTGATCCTTACGAATGGGCATGATCAATGATAGAATCGTTACCTCTTGTGGCGGATGAAACCTTTGATGCAGATCTACGGAGCGATCACGAACGTTGAATGGTGATAATGCCTCTACTTAGTCAACACGAATGAATTCCTTCAATCTCAGTGCTAGCTGCTACGAATGAAGGCTTTGAGTGTGTGTGTGTGTGTGTGTGTGTGAGAGAGAGAGAGAGAGAAACAAAATTACAACTGCACAAATTCTTTTGCACAAGGGTTTTATTTATAGAACCACTTGTGTGGGCTGCAAGCTAAAAAGCCCACTTAAGTGTATGTGGCCCATATCTTATAATATGTCAAAATCACTTAAGCGCATGGTACCTTACCATATTTCATATTCTACTTAAGTACACTATACCTTACGATGTTCTTCAATTCACTTAAATGCACCGTACCTTACGGTGTTCCTTAGCTACTATATCTCTCATCAATCCGTCCTTTTGTGTGTGACCCTGTAGGTTTTCGCGTCATTGGCAATTATATTAAATCACGTATTTAACATAATAAACAGTAAGCGGTATCTAGAAACACATCAGTGCTACCCAAGACACGAAAATGTCATGTGATCTGATAAATCCTTTTGTGATAATACTTATGTGTGCAATTACCCTTTTGCCCTTATGTCTATATTGAACACAAGGAATAGACCGTGTCATCCTTGTCCGGTTCAATATTGGGCCCGTAGACATTTATCCTGTTACGCAGGATGGGCAAATTCCATCTAGGTCACCCATGTCTCTCAGCATGCTTCGTGGAGTACCCTTTTACTGTCTTTATGGTGATCCAGTTACGGACAATGTTTGATCAGCAATAAGGCACTCGACTCTACATCTAGGGTCCATAGTGGTTTCAGGTCGAAGGGTGGTATACACCATTATCACCATGGGAATAACTTATGACACTTTACATAACATTCTGTATAGTATTCTCATAGCGGTTAAATCCAGCATAAATATTACTCTCAATATTCATACTTATGTTTAATACTTGATAACTCCTTATCCATGATCCATGAGATGTGATCATCAGTCTATATACATAGTAATCTTAATGCTTTAATGTTATCTCATTTCACAATAAAGCTCGACTATGGATACTTTAAAAATAGTGTCCTTATGTTTAATGGGATCTCATGATTAAGTCACACTTGATACATTAAACGGACTAACTATTCTAGGGACTTTATTAAACAAACATAGTAAAGCAAAATCCTTTTATTATTAATAAATAATTTGATACAAGTACCAAAAGTATTGGCCTCTAGGGCTTACACCAACAATCTCCCACTAGCACTAGAGCCAATCAGGCATACCCTTAATACCCATAGATCTAGTATGGCCATCATGCTTCTATTGTGCAAGAGGCCTTGTTAGTGGGTCAGCAATATTGTCAAGTGTAGGTACTCTGCATATTTTCACATCTCCTCTAGCTATTATCTCTTGAATAAGGTGATAACACCTAAGTATGTGTTTGGATCGTTGGTGAGATCTAGGCTCCTTAGCTTGTACGATAGCACCATTGTTATCACAATAAAGACCAATGGGATCCACAATGCTAGGAACTATGCCAAGTTCACTAATGAACTTCTTGATCCAAACAGTTTCCTTTGTTGCACTTGAGGCAGCAATATACTCAGCCGCAGTTGTAGAATCAACAACTGTATCTTGCTTTAAACTTTTCTATCTCACAGCGCCACCGTTTAAGCAAAATACATAACCAGATTGCGAGCTAAAGTCATCCTTATCTGTCTGGAAGCTAGCATCGGTGTATCCAATTACAGCAAGCTCTTCCTGACCTCCATATATCAAGAATGAGTCCTTAGTCCTTCTCAAATACGTAAGGATATTCTTGACAACTACCCAATGAGCATCACCAGGATCAGATTGGTACCTACTTGTTGCACTTAAAGCATATGAGACATCTGGTCGAGTACATAACATGGCATACATGATAGATCCTATTGCAGATGCATATGGAATCTTATTCATGCGATCCATTTCTTCCTTAGTTGAAGGGGATTGTGTTTTTGATAGACACAAGCCATGTTGCATAGGTATGAATCCTTTCTTGGAATCATGCATATTAAAGCGTCTCAACATTATTTCTATGTATGTACTCTGACTTAGGCCAAGCAGTTTTTATAATCTATCTCTATAGATCCCGATTCCTAATATATAGGCTGCTTCACCTAGGTCCTTCATAGAAAAACAATTCCCCAACCAAGACTTTACTTGTTGCAGGGTAGAGACATCGTTTCCAATGCGTAATATGTCATCTACATATAGTACCTGGAAAACGATCATGCTCCCACTAACCTTATTGTAGACACAAGGCTCATCTTCATTCTTGATGAATCCATATTGTTTTACTATTTCATCAAAACGAAGATTCCAGCTTCTGGAAGCTTGCTTCAATCCATATATTGATCTTTGTAACTTATATATCTTTTGGCCTTCTTCTGGTATGTCAAATCATTCAGGTTGTGTCATGTACACATCCTTAAGAAGATTCCCATTAAGGAAAGCAGTTTTGACATCCATATTCCATATTTCATAATCATGATATGCAGCGATAGCAAGTAAAATCCGAACAGATTTAAGCATTGCAACTGGTGAAAAGGTTTCATCATAGTCAACCCCATGAATTTGTTTATATCCTTTTGAAATCAGTCTTGCCTTATAGGTATGTACCTTACCATCCATGTCAGTTTTCTTTTTGAAGACCCATTTGCATCCTATATAAGGCTCTACCAAGGTCCAAACCTGGTTTGTGTACATGGAATCCATTTCAGATTTCATGGCTTCTAGCTACTTCTCAGACTCGGGACCAGTTATAGCCTCTTGGTAGGTTACGGGCTCATCTTGATCCATGAGTAATACATCACCTTGATCAGTTATGAGATATCCATATCTCTCAGGTAGGTGACATATCCTGCTTGACCTACGCTGGTCTTGTTCTACTTGAGCAGGTTGCTCTTCCATAACTACTTGTGTTTCCTGCTCTAATTCCTCCATAGGTGTATCAATGCTTTGTGATTCTTTAATTTCTTCAAGCTCTACTTTCCTCCCACTGATTCCTTTGGAAATAAAATCTTTCTAGGAAAACTCCAGTTCGAGCGACAAACACTTTGCCCTCAGAAGGATTGTAGAAGTAATACCCTCTTGTTTCTTTAGAATACCCCACAAATAAGCATTTGTCAGATTTGGGCTCAAGCTTAGTTGAAATTTGTTGTTTCACATAAAATTCGCAACCCTAAATCTTCATGTAAGACATATGTGGTTTCCTACCACTCCATATCTCATATGGTGTCTTCTCAACCTTTTTGGATGGGACACGGTTAAGTGTGTAAGCTGATGTCAATAGTGTATGTCCCTAAAAGGAGTTTGGAAGATCGGCGTGACTCATCATAGATCGGACCATGTCTAACAAGGTTCAATTTCTTCTCTCAGATACACCGTTCCATTGGGGTGTTCCAGGAGGAGTAAGTTGGGATAGGATCCCACACTCTTTCAGATGGTCATCAAACTCTAGGCTTAAATACTCACCACCTTGATCTGATCGAAGAGTTTTAATATTCTTACCTAGTTGGTTTTGTACTTCATTCTTGAATTCCTTGAACTTTTCAAAGGACTCTGATTTGTGTTTCATTAAATACACATAACCATATCTACTAAAATCATCAGTAGATGTGATGAAGTACTAAAAACCTCCTTTGACTGGTATGTTCAGTGGTCCACATACATCAGTATGTATGAGGGCCAAAAGATCATTAGCTCTTTCACCTTTCCTATAAATGGAGACTTTTTCATCTTTCCAATTAAACAAGATTTACATGTCTCATATGATTCATAATCAAAAGAGTCCAAGAGTCCATCTTTATGGAGTTTGGAAATGCGTTTCTCATTTATGTGGCCTAATCGACAATGCCAAAGGTAAGTTGGATTTAACTCATTAGGTTTCATCCTTTTAGTATTAATTTTATAAATAGGCATTTCAAGATCAAGGACATATAGTCCATTGTTCATTTGTGCAGCAGCATAGAATATATCATTCAAATAAATTGAGAAACAATTGTTCTTCATTATAAATGAAAAACCAAACTTGTTCAAACAAGAAACAGAAATAATATTCCTGCTAATTGCAGGTACATAATAATAGTTCTCTAACTGAATTATTAAACCACTAGGTCAAGTCAATACATAAGTTCCTATGGCTAAAGCAGCAACCTTTGCTCCATTGCCAACTCGTAGGTCAACTTCACCTTTTGCCAAATCTCTACTCCTTTTTAGCCCCCGCACATTGGTACAAATGTGAGAACCTCATCCAGTATCTAATATCCATGATGCAGAAGTAGATAAATTAATTTCAATAACAAAAATACCTGAAGTTGAAATCTCTACTCCATTCTTCTTATCTTCCAGGTACTTTAGGCAGTTTCTCTTCCAGTGTCCGGTCTTACCGCAATGGAAGCAGGTGCCTTCCTTTGCTATGCCTCCACTAGGCTTCAAAGCAGGAGCAGTGGGTTTGGGTTTGACAACTTCCTTGCCTTTCCCTTTATCGGCCTTCTTGGTGGGTCTTTTGTTCTGTCTCTTTCCATTTCCGATCATCAGAATGGACTTCCCTTTTGACTTCAGATTCTGCTAAGCAGTTCTTAACATGGCTAGCAGTTCAGGAAGAGATTTGTCCATATCATTCATATTGAAATTAAGGACAAATTGACTGAATCTATCTGGCAACGATTGCAAGATCAAATTAGTCGCAAGTTCCTTTCCGAGGGGAAAACCCAACCTCTCAAGATTCTCCACATACCTAATCATCTTGAGCACATGGGGACCTACAGGGGCTCCCTCAACTAACTTGCCTTGAAAAAGGGCTTTTGAAACTTCAAACCTTTCATGCCTTGCTTGCTCTTGATAGAGCATCTTCAGGTGTTTGATCATATCGAACGCTGCCATGTTCTCATGTTGCTTTTGCAACTCCGATTTCATGGTAGCTAGCATGAGGCAAGCAGTTTCATTGGCATCATCGACATGCTTCTTATAAGCATCTCTTTCTGCCTTAGGTGCAGAACTAGGAGGTTCCTCTTCAGGAATAGGTTTCTCCAAGACATACAACTTTCTATCATGTTTGAGGACAATCCTCAGATTTCGGTGCCAATCCAGAAAATTTGTCCCAGACAATTTTTCCTTGTCAAGGATTGATCGCAAAATATTGTTAGAGGTGTTTGTTGTCATGGTAATCTACATGAAAATAATGAAAATATAAGTATCGATAACATATTTAATTAGGCCTTTAATTAAACAATGTCCCATTATTTTACTCAAAACAAATGACCCTCACCATTTGATTCAGAAAATCCCGTTGGAAGATTTTCTAGTGAGTCGAGATCCACATTGTCGCATTACGCGAAAAACCGGCGGGAAAACAAAACAACAGAGCCGCCACCGTGCGTTATTTATCCCAAAAGAGGGAAAGGAAACGCTCGAAGTAAACCTGGAAAAGACATGGTCTCGCAACCAAAGAGAGATGGGATCGGGAGTCGGTTATGTGAAGGGAAGGTATTAGCACCCCTACGCATCCGTCGTACTCGACGGGATCCACGCTCAAAAGGAAGGATAAAGGTTGCTAAACGCTGCTCAAACATCAAACACTGGCTGGAAAGAGACACAGAAAAGACAAAAGAAACTAGACTCGGCAGGATATCACATCCTGGGCCTACGTAGTCTGTTAGGAACAGACATCAAAGTCGACGTAGTTCGGGACAGGGGGAAACGTGCTCGCTAGGATGTCGCATCCTATGCATACGTATCTTCTCTGACAGGAGAAGAATCAGAGCACTCGTAGCTCGGCTAACGCACGCCAAATAAAACCACACAGGAAACCGACTGCCAATCGCTGGACTTACGTCAGACTCCACACAAACAGGCAAACATGGAAACCGAACGCCAATCGCTGGACTTACATCAGACTCCGAACCAACAAACACACACAGGAAACCGACTGCCAATTGCTGGACTTATGTCAGACTCCAAACAAAACAAACCAGACACAGGAAACCAACTGCCAATCGCTGGACTTACGTCAGACTCCACACACACACAAAAGGGGTAAAAATCAAAAAGGGCGCCCGGAGAGATCAGCTCATCTCCTGCCTACGTACCTCATCTGGTATGAGGATCAGGGCGACGTAGTTCCCCTACGCAGGGAAAGAACTTCTAACCTAACCAGAGACTGGGAAATGACAAACTAGAAGGGAGACTAACTCGAGCCTAATAGTTATCATGTAAATTCACCATGGTCCTAGGTTGAAGTTTCTATCTAACTTGCACAGGGAGCAAGCTATCTTAAACCGCACAGGTAAAGCAAACATACACACAATTAGCACACACTATATACAAACAAAGTGGGCTCACACAAGGTTAGGCTGTGAAACACAAGCCAACTGGAATCGGGTGTAGTTAGCTCTTAACCCTAACATTGAGAGTTAGGGTGAAGCTGATGAAATGGGAAGTGAGGGTAAGACCTCACAGCTCTTATCCCTGGCCTGGGAGAGCTTCAGACAAATGAAAGTGTGGGAGTTCAGAAAGTAGGAACTCTTCTCCACATATGACTGACTCAACAAAGATCTTGGGTTAATATCCACAATGCATCAACACAGGGTGTGTGAGCAAAGTGGATGACTCACTGAATAGCAGGAGATGGATTGCACATCTCTTTTATCTGCCAATTGCCTCACAGAGGTCTTTTCCTGCTTGGCACAAAGATAAACAAACACAAGCATTGCCTCTTAAGGAGGGCTTTAGACAGGTGCCTGCCCAAGTAACAGGACAGGTCTTCCAGACTACATGAAGTCAGAGAGTTATACCTCAAATGGTTAAGCAACCAAGCAAAATCAAAAGCAAGTTCAAAAGAACTTAAGCAACTTAGGTACCTGAAAAAAATCTAACTCAATCAGTATACAAGTCAAAAAGTCAAACAGACAACCAATAGTCAACAGTCAACAGTACACAGTCAAACAAACAATGCAACAAGGTGCAAGCCACAAGCTCAACTCAAATGAGCTAAAATCCACCTACAAAACAACTCAAGGTTAACCAATATCAACCAATTAATCAATCCAAATGAGTGAGCATCATCAACTATGGAAAATGTGCTTCTTAACCTGAAATCAAAGCTCAAACATGAGAGGCAAACCACTAGGTCAAGGCCTAGGGTCAAAGGGGGAGAAAAAATCCAAAACAGAACATGAAATTCAACATGAATCAACCTCAATCACTTAAGAACATAATCCAAAAGGTTCCACATTAATATCATGCACCAAATTCATTTCATAAACCAATTATGGCAAGGTATGCAAATTGAAAGCACATTGAGGCAACAGAATGAACAAATGCACATTAATTCAAAAATGATTCAATTAATCTCAACAAAAATCATGGCTAAACAGAACATATAGCATGATCAACACACCAAAAATTAGGGCAATTGGACATGATTAGGCATGGTAATCAAATTGTATAAGGCAAGGCAATCAAAACAAGCTCAAATGAGACACCAAATGTCACACCAACTTAGCACAAGCCTAAGACAGAAATGGAACATGGTAAAAACCTAAAACCAAAGCCAAAACAACCTTAAACATGTCCAGAAGCAATGTGCAAAATTTCACATTCATATGATAAAACACAAGCATTTCACAAATGATTGAAATTCAAGACACTTCAAAAGCTCACCAATGATCATCCAGAAAGAAAAATCTCAATCAAATCAGAAATCAATCCAAAAATTCCAAGAAAATTCATGATCAATCACAACATCCATATTAAGCATCATACAAAAAATCACATCAATTGGAATTCATTTGGCATTGCAAACAAATTAATCAAGTTGAGAAAGAAAAGGTGTGACACACATTGTCACACCTACACTCACAAGATCATAACTCAGCAATGGCAATTGATAAAAATGCAAACTCAACACCAAAATGTCCAGCCAAGAGTGTAGTTTAAGCATGTCAAATTTCATAGGCATTGGATAAACAACCATCATTTCACAAATGAAATAGTAAGGCAAGGTTCAAAAAGCATACATGTTAACATTCCCTAGCACCAATTGATTTCCAGCCATGCACAATTTGTGCAAAAATAATAAAAAAAAACTAGACACAATAAGGAACATGATGCAAAAATCCACACATTTTTTGGATGATTATTCAATGATTTATGAATTGATGAAGTTAAAGAAAAATTAAAAAAACATGTGAAGTATGTATGAATGTGGTATGGAGGGAAAAGAGAAAATGTAAAAGGCATTTGAATTTTTGTCAAGAGCTGGAATCGAAGCGTGGCCAAGTTTGAAGTGAAGCGCGCTTTAGAGTGAAACGCACAGTTTCACTAATGCGCTGGCAAGCAAGCACCAATAGGAACGCACGCATGGAAACAACATGCACCAATCAGAAACGAGTATTGGACAAACACATGCAGACGCGGGCAAATAGTTCATGAGAATCAAACGCGTTTTCTGGAAAATTTCTCATCATCTTCATCCGGTTCATCATGCACAGTACCATGCCAAGAACATTTTTCTCAGTTTTCGAAAGTAAGCATATCAATGTGTTCATCTCCCAACATACATCAACAATCCATGCCTGGTTTAATCTAATTCAACATATATTCAAAGAATCGAAGCCATGAAGAATCAACTATCAAACTTTAAATCACTATAACTACTTCAATTCTACATGGAATTCAGTGATCTAAAGCTCAGATTAATCAGCAATGCAAGATCTACAACAACCACATAATAATTTCATGAATTAAGGAAATCGATTTGGAACCTTGTTGAAGATGCAGAACTGGAATTGGTGACTTTAGGCCTTGCAATGCTCAAACAGATCCTCTTCAGTGCTTGTATGGATGAATGGATGAAGGTTTGAAGCTTAGATGTACACGATTCTTCCAGAAATTGCAACTGCCATGGATGAGCTTCAAGCTTTGAGATGGTTCCAACTGCACGATTTCTACTGGATCTTGGCTCAACCTTGCTCACAAATGCTACTGGATGATGAATGAATCAAGAAATATGCAATGTGTTTGAAGAAATTCAAAGAAAAAAAAGAGAGAAAAATTTATGGTTTGGATCTAGATCTGAGAATTGTGATGTTGTTAGCAGAAAATCTGTTATGATTTGTCCTTTATACTCCCTTCTAATAAAGTCCTTAATCAGGTTTAATCATTTGGTAAATGGATTAGGGAATATGAGAGTGTAATGCAAAATTACCACTTCACCTCTATGCATGGGAAAAGCAATGGAACAGTGCATGAAAATGAACTTAAATCCACTTGAAATTCTGTTTGGAAGCCAATGGAAGTGTTGGAATGTGAAAACAATGCATTATTTTTAAATTTGAAAATTCCCTCCAAAATTCAAATGAAAAACCAAATGATTATGTGATGAAAATGCATGGCCTGTGATGCATGATTTGGATAGTGTATGTCAAGACATGAATGTACAAAAAAGAGCCACTCCATTTGGCCTTATGGTTTGAAAGTTATGCATGTTTGAAGTTCCATGTTCACTTGGCCATGATTGATCCATATCTCTTCAACCATACATGAGAAATTCATGATCTTGGACTTTTTGGAAATGGGAGAGAAAGATCTTTAACTTTCATGTTGGACAAAATTTCATTGGAAGCTTGCTTGATGATGTAATCTTGAGGAGAAAACCTTTCCATTTTTGGCAATTTCAAATTACAGGTCACTTACTATTTTTGGAAAGTTTTGATCTGACCTCAAATTCTTCAATGTTGATGTTTGAAATGTCAAATGAGACTTGTATGGACATGAATTAGGCCTCTCTAACCATCTCCTACCTTCAAATCCATGGTTGAACTGACAATTGACTTCTGTTGACTTTTTAGGGTTTCAGATGGTTTGCACCTTGACTGATGAGCTTTGAGCATCCAATGCTTGACCAAACCACTTCATAATGATCCTTAGGTCATATGAACTCATTGTACCAACCCTAGGGCTTTGATTTCATGAAGAATGCACTTACTTGCTTGCACAACTGAATCTCTTGACCAGTCTTGACTGATGACCTGATGAACTATGCAATGAACAATGCAATGTTAATGACCTAAACATGAAAATGAATGTACAAAATGAGAGGTGCAAATTTGAGGTGCTACAGCTGCCCCTATTCAATTATCTGGGAACCTGAACGAATGAGAGCGATGGCTGTCAGACCTTCAAGGTACACAGGGATTGAATACCAAAGAACCGTAGAAATTTGCACTCTGCGGGGATCCAAGAGTAACTTCAACTGGATCTGATGTTTATTGCTGGGGATTTTGATTTTTTCTCTCAAAGGTACAGTCACATCCAGACATCGAAAGATGATGAATGAGAATAGAAATCACAACTAGACGCCAACGGATGACTAGGAAAAACTCAACGTTTATCGAAACCAACGAAGAGGTGACCCGACATCAACGGATGAATGGAAAGAAAGGAATACAACCATACGTCAACGGACGAATGGGAAAAACTCAACGTTTATCGAAACCAACGGAGAGGTAACCAGACATCAACGGATGAATGGAAAAGACTCGACCAGACGTCAACGAACGAACGGGAGAAGCTCGAAGTTTATCGACACCAACGGAGAAGGAGAAGCTTGACGTTTATCGACACCAACGGAGAAGGAGAAGCTCGACGTTTATCGACACCAACGGAGAAGGAGAAGCTCAACGTTTATCGACACCAACGGAGAAGGAGAAGCTCGACGTTTATCGACACCAACGGAGAAGGAGAAGCTACTGGGGAAAAGTTAACACAACCAAACGTCAACGGACGATTGGGAAAAACTCAACATTTATCGACACCAACGGAGAGGTGACACAGACATCAACGGATGACCTGTGGGGAGGATACAACTATACGTCAACGGACGAATAGGAAAAACTCAGCGTTTATCGACACCAACGGAGAGGTGACCAGACATCAACGGATGAATGGGAAAGGTATACAACCATACGTCAACGGACGAATGGGAAAAACTCAACGTTTACCAAAACCAACGGAGAGGTGACCAGACATTAACGGATGAACTGGGAAGACTCGACCAGACGTCAACGAACGAATGGGAAAAACTCAACGTTTATCGAAACCAACGAAGAGGTGGCTCACTGGGGATCAAGGTCACGACAGGGAGCAGACAGGAAGGAACACCAAGGATACCGGGTTGTAGGCATGAAACAGGTGACCGACCAAAGTATGAATTGGTTTGAGTTCCAAAACACTCATCATCCTGAAGAGGGCTAGAAAAGCAATCTTGGTAGAGGATGGACATTCGATTCCACAAGGAATACAAACCTTACTCAGTTGGGGAAACAAACAAAGGGTTCAGCCAAAGAGCGCATGGGATATATTATCTATAGCCGTCAAAACGTAGATAATATACTCGCATGGAAGATTATCCATAACCGGGTTGTAGGTTGTTAAATGGATAAATCAACCGAAAACGTGAATTGGTTTGTGTTCCAAAACACTCAACATCCTGAAGAGAGCGAAAGCAAACTTGTTAAAGGATGGACATTCGATTCCACAAGGAATACGGATCTTACTCGACTGGGAAGGACGAGACTTCGACCAAGGAGTGCATGAGATATATCATCTATAGCCGTCAAAACGTAGATAATATACTCGCATGGAAGATTATCCATAACCGGGTTGTAGGTTGTTAAAGGATAAATCGACCGACAAGAAAGGCATCGGGATACCAGGACTAGGTATGCAAAGATGACCAATCAAAAAGGGGAAACCACAAACATTACCAGCAAACGGTGAATGAAAGAAGACCCGCTGGGGATAAAGTTGCTTACTCAGAGCAATTATCCAAATGGAAGGGGAAGACCCGCTGGGGGTAAGATTGCTTAATCAAAGCAAATATCCAAAAGGGGAAAGGAATATCAATACCGAAAACTGGATAATGATAACCACAAAGAGGGGATTACATCTACCGGTTAGCAGGTAGAAAACCACAGAAAAGTAACCTTCATCGACTAGGATGAGCACAAGGATTGACTCCACAAAGGGGAGAACAGAGGATTCACATCTACCGGTTGGTAGGTAGAAGACCACAAAGATAGGACTTACAACTACCGGTTCGTAGGTAGAGGCCAACAAATTCCACTGAGGATAAGATGAATGAGTGCCGGTTAGTGAGCGACTATTCATTTACACCCCAGGGAAGCACAAGAGACAGCCACAAGGAAGCCAGTTTAGGATCGATCCAAAAAGGCATACTGAATCAAGACTCATCCTAATGAGGAAAGAACTCAATAGGGAAAACCCATCCCATTATGTGTGGGGAGGGAACGGAAACAACCGTCATCCACGAGGATATAACTCAGTGGGGAGCGCAGAAGGAAATGACAGACACTTTCTGCTTAAAGGGGTCGACTCTATATGGAGAGATCAGACACACCCACATCTGCTAGGGGAGGATCTACTGGGGAGATCTGTATCACCAATTAGCAGGAGACAACCATCAACAGATACATGGCAACAGATGCAACATGAGTACCTGAATGTTATGATTATGCATGTATGCATTATACATGAGGAATGTATGATGAATGCTGACAAACAGACATGCTCAACACACATAAGTCCAGGAATCAACCATCCAGTGCTACCCTTCCAGAGGGAAGGCCAAAATCACCAGAGAGCACAGAAAACCTGCTGGAGACTGGGACATCAGGGAACAACATCATCCTGCAGGGCAGGAAGGCCACAATAGGATCCCGGAGGGATCATCAATCACAACCGGAGAGAAGAGTTCAATATACAGGCAGACATGCCACAATAACAACTCATGCTGGAGATCAGAGATACCAAAAAGAAACCAGATCTCTGATAAGGATAGATAGGCATTGATAAAGATCATCATGCCAACAACTCCGCTGAGGAATCTATCCGAGGGAATGCCAAATTACTGGGATGTCAATCCATCAAATACCAAATCTTCCAAAGACAAACACCCATGTCGGGGAGAGGAGAAGACTGCTCTGTTGGAGAGACGAAAGTTGAAGTCTTCAATAATCTGCTTGGGAACTGGCCCACAAAAGTGTTCCAAAAGCAAACTTTGCTGGGGATGCCCCACGGTAGGGCTCAAACAGTACTCTACTGGGGATGCACCACAATAGGGGCTAACAGAGACTTGGAGGAAGAATGCTGCACTGCCGGGGACATGAAGATGAACAACTTCTACCAACACTGCACTGAGCAACCTCGCTGAGGAGAAACCATAAGAGGTTCTACAGGAAAAAGATACAGTTATGCTCGAGATACGAACAAATGTCTTACCTGTTGGTAATCATACCACCCTTGGGAGAGCACTGCGGATCTCCTAAGTATCCTTCTATCATTGTGAATGTTCACTTTGTTTAAGAACAATTGTGTGAAAAATTTGTTTATTTTGAAAACAATGATACTTTATCAATTAAAACATGCAAAACATTTGTTGAATTGAAACAAATAAGAGTGCAAATATTTGGATAAAAGCTCAAATTCATTTGATGGAATGGTAGTCTGCAAATGGCAGGACTCCATAGATCTGTACAAGTTTGAAATCGGTGATATATATTGGAGGGGGTTACATTGAACATAATGACCTTTTCTCTACCATTCTGAATTTCGATGTATTCAAAGCTTCAGTCGACGACGAATCGAGAATTCCTGGCGGATGACAGATGTAGAACACAGTCTTGTCAGGATGCAGTTACTTTGCCAAATCCCTAATTTTTGCCTAGATTGCCCCAGTGTGAGGTGCTCAATCTAGCGGGATGCAGATTTTTTTTCAATGTCTCTAACTTTTGCCTGGATCGCCCTTTCGGGTTTTCAATCCACTGAGACGCTCCATTTTTCCTAAGTCGCCCTTTGGGGTGTTCAACTTAGCGAGCTACTTTGTTCTTTTTTGTTTTAGGCGAAGTATTTCTTGACTGCATCGGAATTCACAGGACGAGTGAACTTCTTCATCCATTGTTGTAAGTGTCAAAGCACTGCCTGAAAAGGCTCTCTTGACAACATATGGACTTTCATAGCTTGGGGTTCACTTGCCCCTGGAATCGGGCGCAAAAGACAAGACTTTCTTGAGCACAAGGTCACCTTCTCGGAACACACGAGGTTTGACCTTCTTATCGAATGCTTTCTTCACTCTTTGCTGATATAACTGACCATGACACATGGCAGTTAATCTCTTCTTTTCGATCAGATTCACTTGGTCGTAATGACTCTGAATCCATTCAGCATCAGTCAACTTGGGACTTTGAGGGTGCTATTTTTCTTTTGTTTCCTTCTTTCCTTTTCTTTCTTTTGATTTTTGATTTGATTTCTTTTGATTTTGAACCCTCCTCTCTTTCTTTTTTTTTCTTTTTTTTTCTTTTTTGTAATGCCCCAGTTGGCTGTTCTGCTGATTCTCGAGATGCAGCTGAGTGATCTTCTTTTCTTGCTCAAGAAGTCGGGAAATCTCGTCAGGAATCCCTTCAACATCATCTTCTTCCGCTTCGAATACAGGGAATTCAAAATTGGGAGATGACGTCGGATCATTATGTTCAATGGGTTTAAGAAACAACCTGCATAATGATTTTGATATGGAAAGCTTTTTGGAAAACAAACAAGACAATCGTTATGCAGATGAAAAGATTGCTTTTATTCTTGTTTTTGGGTTTTTTGTGATCACCAATTTCATGTAAAAAGCGAAAAGGGAAAACAAATGGAAAAACAAATGTTTTACATGCTTTTATTTGAATGAAAATATCATTGCTCAAATGTTGCCAACAATGTCATCACTTCTCCTTTTGGCATGGGAGAAGGGTTTTTAAACAAAGTGATTATTACTCTGACTTATGAACAACTATAGGAACGCCCACAGTGACCCAATTGTGACAGATCCCTCCAGGGATGACAAATGTCATTATCCTTTGCATCAGCAGCTTCTGCTCTTGAACAACCCTCTTCGTTGAAGACCTCAGAAGAAAAGCCAACGCCAGCCCGGGGCTTGTTATCTTCAAGCTTGATTAAACCTGGGACCTAAGTCCTCGAAGCTCAGAATCCCTGATCTGATAAGGTCCTGCACCTTATTCTTCAACTGAAAGCAGCTTTCCACATCATGACCAGGAGCACCCGAATGATACACACAATGCTGATCAGGCTTATACCACCACCGAGGGTTGACGGGTGTAGCCGGCGATTCTCTGGGAGTAATCAAGTTCCGCTCTATCAAAGAGGGATACAACTCTGTGTATGACATAGGGATCAGATCAAAAATGATCTTCTTCCTCTCATTACTCGTACCAGCTTGATTACCATTGTGAGGCTGGTAAGCCTGCTGTTGAGGACGATGTTGCTGATGCTGATATTGCTGAGCTGGTCTTCTCTGCTGTTGTTGAGGTTGAGTTGCTGGAATAGTCACAGCAGCAGCCTGACGATACTGTCCTCTGTTTGCACTCCTCCGACGGTGCACAACATTTGTTTCACTCTCTCCCCTTTTGGGTGCCCCAGAGTATGTCTTTTTAGAACTCGAAGAACTTGAAGAGCCAGGATCTTGAATCTTTTCTGCTTTAATGAGACTTTCAGTCCTCTTCCCACAGACAACAACATCAGAAAAGCTACTGAACGGGCAACTCCCCATGCGGTCCATGAACACACCCTGCAAGGTCCCGATGAATATGTCAGTCAGCTCTCTCTCCAACATCGGAGGTTGTACTCTTGCGGCTAGCTCACGCCACCTCTGGGCGTACTCTTTGAAGCTTTCCCCAGTCTTCTGACACAAGCTCTGCAGTTGGGTTCGGCTCGGAGCCATATCCATGTTGTGCTTATATTGCCTCAGAAAGGCTTCACCCAGATCTTTCCAGCTTCTGACTGATTCTTTCTTCAGATCCATGTACCAGTCCAAAGACGCTCCAGACAAACTGTCTTGGAAAAAGTACATCCACATCTTCTCATCGTCAGTGTATGCGGAGATCTTCCTGTAATAAGCCTGTACGTGAGTGCGAGGACAGGAAGTGCCATTGTATTTGTCAAAAGATGGCGCCTTGAACTTGTAGGGAATCCTCAACCCATCAACCAAACCCATATCGGTAACATCAAATCCCAAAGAGTTCTGACACTCCATGGCACGGATCTTCTCAGCAAGGGCATCCACTCTTCTATTCCTCTCTTCAGTTCTCACAACTTCATCATCCTCACTGAGGAGAGTGAACATGTCCTCCTGTCTTTCAACCAACGGAGCAGGATGGCGAGTCGGAGCACGGGTTGCTCTGGCATTAACAGTCTCTGCAGCAAGAGGCTGTCCATTAATCCTGATACCCCTCAATTCATCCCCTACGGCGTAGTCATTGACGGGAGCAGCAGCAGCAACATTATCATGAACGGGTACACCCACTGGTGAAGCACGGTGGACTGGTGGAATCACTGCTTCCTGTCTCTGGGCTAAGGCACGCAGCTCCTCTTGCCCTTGCACAACACCCTGCATCATGCTCATGAATTGGGCCATGTTTGCCCTCATCTCTGCCAATTCTGCTTGAACCTGGTCCATATTCCTCTGATGACTCAGCCGGGCTGCGTAACGGTGTGGATGATGATCAGCAATCCTGTCTGACACAGGAACTAGAGTGAGAAGTCTCTCCCAAGCATGTCTGTAATGCAAGGATGATATGTGCATGATATGCGCATGATGCGGATGCTATTTTATCATGAATGATCCTGGAAAGGATATGCACATGCGAGTTAACTTTTTTCTTTAGGCATTATTTTTTTGGAAAATAAACATGCTATGATGCAAATGATGCGAACATGACTGGTTGGCTGTGCATCACAAGGCACAGGATGACAGCTTCGGCCTGAACTCGGAACCACAAATCATCTGAAACCCAAAGTCATCTGAACCCATAGTCATCTGAGCAAGTACCCTCAAATTCAGCCCAGGGATCCGAAATAAACGGAACCCTCTGATCAATACCAGGGTCAAACCTCCGGCGTCCAGAAATAAAGAACACAGTATCACTGGCAAAAACCTGTACTTGCAAGAATCAAACCCTCCCCTCACAGGTGAATTCTAACAAGGTCATCCTAAGGCGGACAATGGTCTCGACAATCGGGCAAAGATACTCAACGGGTTTGCCCTTTCGGGTGTGCCGTTGTAGCTCTCTTAAGATCGTCTAAACCAAAGATCTGGGAAAGAACGGTCACCGAAGTCAATAGCTCAGATGAGATAACCCAACCTGAGTGGAATAACTCCAAACGGAAGGACTCTCTCAAATGAACCTCGTCCGGCTGTGGTATGTCACGTCGCAACAACATGCTGATACAGCAAATGAGGAAACGTGAGACCACGCTAATCCTAGGTGTATACTCGGGCCTGGGTTTTAGCCCCACTCAGAACACCCACCCCAAACAGAGGAACAACCTGTACAGGAAGACAACACAATGATAGTATGATGCATGCAAACAGATATGCACATATATGCAACATAATAATCATAAATGCAATAAATAGAGCAACTCAAGCAACCTAAACCCTATCCTAGAAAGCGCTAGGAGAGACTCGCTTAGGGAAGATGGACCAGCAAGAGGTCAACTTCACGATTATCCCCAGCAGAGTCGCCAGCTGTCGCATTACGCGAAAAACCGGCGGGAAAACAAAACAACAGAGCCGCCACTGTGCGTTATTTATCCCAAAAGAGGGAAAGGAAACGCTCGAAGTAAACCTGGAAAAGACATGGTCTCGCGACCAAAGAGAGATGGGATCGGGAGTGGGTTATGCGAAGGGAAGGTATTAGCACCCCTACGCATCCGTCGTACTCGACGGGATCCACGCTCAAAAGGAAGGATAAAGGTTGCTAAACGCTGCTCAAACATCAAACACTGGCTGGAAAGAGACACAGAAAAGACAAAAGAAACTAGACTCGGCAGGATATCGCATCCTGGGCCTACGTAGTCTGTCAGGCACAGACATCAGAGTCGACGTAGTTCGGGACAGGGGGAAACGTGCTCGCTAGGATGTCGCATCCTATGCATACGTATCTTCTCTGACAGGAGAAGAATCAGAGCACTCGTAGCTCGGCTAACGCACGCCAAACAAAACCACACAGGAAACCGACTGCCAATCGCTGGACTTACGTCAGACTCCACACAAACAGGCAAACATGGAAACCGAACGCCAATCGCTGGACTTACATCAGACTCCGAACCAACAAACACACACAGGAAACCGACTGCCAATTGCTGGACTTATGTCAGACTCCAAACAAAACAAACCAGACACAGGAAACCAACTGCCAATCGCTGGACTTACGTCAGACTCCACACACACACAAAAGGGGTAAAAAGCAAAAAGGGCACCCGGAGAGATCAACTCATCTCCTGCCTACGTACCTCATCTGGTATGAGGATCAGGGCGACGTAGTTCCCCTACGCAAGGAAAGAACTTCTAACCTAACCAGAGACTGGGAAATGACAAACTAGAAGGGAGACTAACTCGAGCCTAATAGTTATCATGTAAATTCACCATGGTCCTAGGTTGAAGTTTCTATCTAACTTGCACAGGGAGCAAGTTATCTTAAACAGCACAGGCAAAGCAAACATACACACAATTAGCACACACTATATACAAACAAAGTGGGCTCACACAAGGTTAGGCTGTGAAACACAAGCCAACTGGAATCGGGTGTAGTTAGCTCTTAACCCTAACATTGAGAGTTAGGGTGAAGCTGATGAAATGGGAAGTGAGGGTAAGACCTCACAGCTCTTATCCCTGGCCTGGGAGAGCTTCAGACAAATGAAAGTGTGGGAGTTCAGAAAGTAGGAACTCTTCTCCACATATGACTGACTCAACAAAGATCTTGGGTTAATATCCACAATGCATCAACACAAGGTGTGTGAGCAAAGTGGATGACTCACTGAATAGCAGGAGATGGATTGCACATCTCTTTTATCTGCCAATTGCCTCACAGAGGTCTTTTCCTGCTTGGCACAAAGATAAACAAACACAAGCATTGCCTCTTAAGGAGGGCTTCAGACAGGTGCCTGCCCAAGTAACAGGACAGGTCTTCCAGACTACATGAAGTCAGAGAGTTATACCTCAAATGGTTAAGCAACCAAGCAAAAGCAAAAGCAAGTTCAAAAGAACTTAAGCAACTTAGGTACCTGAAAAAAATCTAACTCAATTAGTATACAAGTCAAAAAGTCAAACAGACAACCAATAGTCAACAATCAACAGTACACAGTCAAACAAACAATGCAACAAGGTGCAAGCCACAAGCTCAACTCAAATGAGCTAAAATCCACCTACAAAACAACTCAAGGTTAACCAATATCAACCAATTAATCAATCCAAATGAGTGAGCATCATCAACTATGGAAAATGTGCTTCTTAACCTGAAATCAAAGCTCAAACATGAGAGGCAAACCACTAGGTCAAGGCCTAGGGTCAAAGGGGGAGAAAAAATCCAAAACAGAACATGAAATTCAACATGAATCAACCTCAATCACTTAAGAACATAATCCAAAAGGTTCCACATTAATATCATGCACCAAATTCATTTCATAAACCAATCATGGCAAGGTATGCAAATTGAAAGCACATTGAGGCAACAGAATGAACAAATGCACATTAATTCAAAAATGATTCAATTAATCTCAACAAAAATCATGGCTAAACAAAACATACAACATGATCAACACACCAAAAATTAGGGCAATTGGACATGATTAGGCATGGTAATCAAATTGTATAAGGCAAGGCAATCAAAACAAGCTCAAATGAGACACCAAATGTCACACCAACTTAGCACAAGCCTAAGACAGAAATGGAACATGGTAAAAACCTCAAACCAAAGCCAAAACAACCTTAAACATGTCCAGAAGCAATGTGCAAAATTTCACATTCATATGATAAAACACAAGCATTTCACAAATGATTGAAATTCAAGACACTTCAAAAGCTCACCAATGATCATCCAGAAAGAAAAATCTCAATCAAATCAGAAATCAATCCAAAAATTCCAAGAAAATTCATGATCAATCACAACATCCATATCAAGCATCATATAAAAAATCACATCAATTGGAATTCATTTGGCATGGCAAACAAATTAATCAAGTTGAGCAAGCAAAGGTGTGACACACATTGTCACACCTACATTCACAAGATCATAACTCAGCAATGGCAATTGATAAAAATGCAAACTCAACACCAAAATGTCCAGCCAAGAGTGTAGTTTAAGCATGTCAAATTTCATAGGCATTGGATAAACAACCATCATTTTACAAATGAAATAGTAAGGCAAGGTTCAAAAAGCATACATGTTAACATTCCCTAGCACCAATTGATTTCCAGCCATGCACAATTTGTGCAAAAATAATAAAAAAAAAACTAGACACAATAAGGAACATGATGCAAAAATCCACACATTTTTTGGATGATTATTCAATGATTTATGAATTTATGAAGTTAAAGAAAAATTAAAAAAACATGTGAAGTATGTATGAATGTGGTATGGAGGGAAAAGAGAAAATGTAAAAGGCATTTGAATTTTTGTCAAGAGCTGGAATCGAAGCGTGGCCAAGTTTGAAGTGAAGCACGCTTTAGAGTGAAACGCACAGTTTCACTAATGCGCTGGCAAGCAAGCACCAATAGGAACGCACGCATGGAAACAACATGCACCAATCAGAAACGAGTATTGGACAAACACATGCAGACGCGGGCAAATAGTTCATGAGAATCAAACGCGTTTTCTGGAAAATTTCTCATCATCTTCATCCGGTTCATCATGCACAGTACCATGCCAAGAACATTTTTCTCAGTTTTCGAAAGTAAGCATATCAATGTGTTCATCTCCCAACATACATCAACAATCCATGCCTGGTTTAATCTAATTCAACATATATTCAAAGAATCGAAGCCATGAAAAATCAACTATCAAACTTTAAATCACTATAACTACTTCAATTCTACATGGAATTCAGTGATCTAAAGCTCAGATTAATCAGCAATGCAAGATCTACAACAACCACATAATAATTTCATGAATTAAGGAAATCGATTTGGAACCTTGTTGAAGATGCAGAACTGGAATTGGTGACTTTAGGCCTTGCAATGCTCAAACAGATCCTCTTCAGTGCTTGTATGGATGAATGGATGAAGGTTTGAAGCTTAGATGTACACGATTCTTCCAGAAATTGCAACTGCCATGGATGAGCTTCAAGCTTTGAGATGCTTCCAACTGCACGATTTCTACTGGATCTTGGCTCAACCTTGCTCACAAATGCTACTGGATGATGAATGAATCAAGAAATATGCAATGTGTTTGAAGAAATTCAAAGAAAAAAATGAGAGAAAAATTTATGGTTTGGATCTAGATCTGAGAATTGTGATGTTGTTAGCAGAAAATCTGTTATGATTTGTCCTTTATACTCCCTCCTAATAAAGTCCTTAATCAGGTTTAATCATTTGGTAAATGGATTAGGGAAAATGAGAGTGTAATGCAAAATTACCACTTCACCTCTATGCATGGGAAAAGCAATGGAACAGTGCACGAAAATGAACTTAAATCCACTTGAAATTCTGTTTGGAAGCCAATGGAAGTGTTGGAATGTGAAAACAATGCATTATTTTTAAATTTGAAAATTCCCTCCAAAATTCAAATGAAAAACCAAATGATTATGTGATGAAAATGCATGGCCTGTGATGCATGATTTGGATAGTGTATGTCAAGACATGAATGTACAAAAAAGAGCCACTCCATTTGGCCTTATGGTTTGAAAGTTATGCATGTTTGAAGTTCCATGTTCACTTGGCCATGATTGATCCATATCTCTTCAACCATACACGAGAAATTCAGGATCTTGGACTTTTTGGAAATGGGAGAGAAAGATCTTCAACTTTCATGTTGGACAAAATTTCATTTGAAGCTTTCTTGATGATGTAATCTTGAGGAGAAAACCTTTCCATTTTTGGCAATTTCAAATTACAGGTCACTTACTATTTTTGGAATGTTTTGATCTGACCTCAAATTCTTCAATGTTGATGTTTGAAATGTCAAATGAGACTTGTATGGACATGAATGAGGCCTCTCTAACCATCTCCTACCTTCAAATCCATGGTTGAACTGACAGTTGACTTCTGTTGACTTTTTAGGGTTTCAGATGGTTTGCACCTTGACTGATGAGCTTTGAGCATCCAATGCTTGACCAAACCACTTCATAATGATCCTTAGGTCACATGAACTCATTGTACCAACCCTAGGGCTTTGATTTCATGAAGAATGCACTTGCTTGCTTGCACAACTGAATCTCCTGACCAGTCTTGACTGATGACCTGATGAACTATGCAATGAACAATGCAATGTTAATGACCTAAACATGAAAATGAATGTACAAAATGAGAGGTGCAAATTTGAGGTGCTACACACATTTCACTTTGTTTTAAGTCCGTGTAGGCGGATTACACAAAACTAGGTTATTTAGGTAGGAACTCCTTCCAATTGTATCTAATACAACTCTCGAATATTTTAGTTGAGTGAATAACTCTTTATTCCAATCCATCACATGGATCATTTCCAACTCTTGCTTCTAAACATATATAATCTTATTATAATTTGTTTAGTTAAGTTTGACCTATTTTTTTTAGCAATTGAATATTACAATTATCCCATATCACCTTACTAATATAGAATATGCACCCCGCGTAGGCGAAATCTACATTTTTCTATACTAGTCTTGATGAGTGTTAAAACTTGAAAGCATAAACTTAATATTTAATTTGAGGGAATTTGCAATTATTCTGATCTCACCGGCTTATTTATCATATAATTCGTCTCTCACATGCATCAACATACATTCACATGCATCAACATATATAATGAAACCGTTATGGCCCCTAGCGCAATTGTTCTCCCAAGCCAATGAGAGAACCTAAGCTAACCTAATAACGATCTAAGCTTCTCCAAGCAAGATCTTCAAGGTTGTCCTCCTTTGATATTGCATTCTTCTCTTTCTTCATAACATTATATTACATAAAAGAAACTCGTTTTACATACTAGGGAGAGAGATGAGAAAAGAAGTTACATTAAGAGATTAAAAGAGAGGCACGACACGCCGGCCGTATTTTAAAATCCCAAAACAAAATAAAGGAAAACAAAGGCCATAACCGATCACCACAAGACAATAATAATGAACACATTATTATTATTAATTTAAATTATGTTAATTAATTAAAACCAAATGAAATTTTGGCGACCGATCACACTACGCAGAGTTAGCCGGGGGTCCGCTGCTCGGTCAACGGACGGGGGTTCCGCTGCCCGGTCAGCGGACGGGGGTTCCGCTGTCCGGGCACTGCCCCCTTGCGGAGTTGTCTGGGGCAGCGCCCCGACGCAAAATTTTAATGAACAATTCATTTGAAATCAACGTCGTTTTTCGCATCAACACTTGATACTTTAAAGAACAACTCTTGTGCAGTCACAACCTTAATCGCATAACTCTTTGACAGCATAACCCTTGTGCCGTCATGAACCCTAATGAACCAATTTCAGACTGTCAAACACACCTCGATTGTTAATTCAGTATGATTGATCAACACGTCATTGCTTCACCATACTAATGTCGGATCAAGAAGCAAATGACCATTGATTGCTCAAAGGAAAACAACCATTAAGTGTTTGAATGAATGAAAGAGAAACAATATATCATATATACCGTATTTTGCATCAGGATTACTTATATCATATATATAACTTGATCGATCTCAATTGCGTAACTTGTGGACGATCGATGTATCGCTGCTTCACCATACTAACGTCGGATTCCGAAGCATAGTCAATATCATTCATACAAATCGTACATACATGATGCCAAATTTAATTACGCGTTTATTCTTTGATTCATTCTGTCTTTTAATCGTATTAATAAAGAAAATATAGAAAATAAACAGCTATCAGATGCATGGTTTCGTAAGTGGCTCTGATACCACTCAAGGAGAAGAGCGATCCAAAACGCAGCGGAATTTAAAAAAGTTCTCCTTTAGTGATCCTTACGAATGAGCATGATCAGTGATAGAATCGTTACCTCTTGTGGCGATTGAAACCTTTGACGCAGATCTACGGAGTGATCACGAATGTTGAATGGTGACAACGCCTCTACTTAGTCCACACGAACAGATTCCTTCAATCTTAGTGCATGCTGCTACGAATGAATGCTTTGAGTGACAGAGGGAGAGAGAAACAAAATTACAATTGCACAAAGGCTTCTGTACAAGGATTCTATTTATAGAACCACTTGTGTGGGCTGCAATCTAAAAAGCCCACTTAAGTGTATGTGGCCCATATCTTATAATATGCCAAAATCACTGAAGCGTATGGTACCTTACCATATTTCGTATTCTACTTAAGTACACAATACCTTACAATGTTCTTCAATTCACTTAAGTGCATTGTACCTTACGATGTTCCTTAGTTACTCTATTTCTCATCAATTTGTCCTTTTGTGTGTGACCGTGTAGGTTTTCGCGACATTGGCAATTATATTAAATCACATATTTAACATAATAAATAGTAAGCGGTATCTAGCAATACATCACTGCTACCCAAGACATGAAAATGTCATGTGATATGACAAATCCTTTTATGATAATACTTATGTGTACAATTACCCTTTTTCCCTTATGTCTGTATTGAACACAAGGCATAGACCGTGTCATCCTTGTCCAGTTCAATATTGGGCCCATAAACATTTATCCTGTTACGCAGGATGGGCAAATTCCATCTAGGTCACTCATGTCCCTCAGCATGCTTCATGGAGTATTCATTTACTGTCTTTATGGTTATCTAGTTACCGACAATGTTTGATCAACAATAAGGCACTCGACTCTACATCTAGGGTCCATAGTGGTTTCAGGTCGAAGGGTGGTATACACCATTATCACCATGAGAATAACTTATGACACTTTGCATAACATTCTATATAGTATTCTCATAGCGGGTTAATCCAGTATAAATATTACTCTCAATATTCATACTTATGTTTAAGACTTGATAACTCCTTATCCATGATCCATGAGATGTGATCATCAGTCTATATACATAATAGTCTTAATGCTTTAATGTTATCCCATTTCACAATAAAGCTCGACTACATATACTTTAAGAATAGTGTCCTTATGTTTAATGGGATCTCATGATTAAGTCACACTTGATACATTAAACAGACTAACTATTCTAGGGACTTTATTTAACAAACATAATAAAGAAAAAGCCTTTTATTATTAATAAATAATTCGATACAAGTACCAAAAGTATTGGCCTCTAGGGCTTACACCAACAGGAACAACATCTGATCATGGTATCCCTGCCTCTGGTGACATCTCAGAATTTATAGACCTCAGCTTGAGGTGCTCAGCTTCTGGTATGTACTTTGTATCCATAGCAGACCTATCATGTCAACACCATACTTATGGGAAAATTCAACTAGAGTCCCTTAGTGCAAGGCTCAAGGAAAACTGATGTGACTTCTCTAGTCCTCCCCAATGTTTGATTTATACCTAGTATGATAAATAAGAAGTGGCATATTGATCGGTCACCATTTACACTTAGTTTTCATCACCCATCCAACATTGAATCTTCAAGAATCGATAACATTTTGTTCTTTATTTTAGTTGATTTCTTAAGTTTATCGCACTTTATAAATTTCTACTTGTTTTATGTTGCATTAGCAGTTCATCTCTTTTTGTCGCATTTTATACGTTTCTGTGTAGTACTGTTTGGTTTCCAGGTCCAACAATAAGCCCGAAAGATGCGTACCGAAATAATGGAAGGCAAGGACATCATGCAAAGCGGAAAAAGAAAAGAACAGGGGGCTGACACAGTGCCCGTGTCAGCTGACACGGCCCGTGTCAGCATGTGCAGAAGAGAGATGTTGGGATCAAGAATCCAGGGGGCTGACACGGGTACTCGTGTCAGCTGACACGGCCCGTGTCAGCAAGGGCTGAAGTTTTGAAGTTTACAGAGAGCCAACACGGGCAGCCGTGTCACCTGACACAACCCGTGTTGGCCATTTCGCCCCGTTTGCTGATATTTCGTGTGTTGACCCCTGTGTACGTCCGGAGGGCAGTCTGGGTATTTTGCGATGTTTTCAGTTGATTAGAAGCTATTTAGTCTGGATTTTGGCATAGAGAGAGAGAGAGAGACATTTGGATCGTAAAAGAAAATAGACAGAAAGGAGAAGCCAGTTTGCAAGGTGTTTAGAGGATAAGAGATCTTCAAGATCGGAAGAGATTGAAGATCAACCTTTATCAACAACAAATTGTAATGTCTCTAATTTGTAATTTACTATCTTTGAATATTATAAGAAGCTAAACCCCCCAATGCTAGGGGGTGTCCCTGAATTGCTATTGTATGAATACTTTTTCTATGTTTTTATGATCATCGATGTTTTCTTTATTCAATTTATTATACAATGTTCTTAATGCTCTATTTTATCGGACAAATGAAATTCTAATCTCTGGTTAAGGTTTAGGTCGGACAAACCGCATTTTCGCTTGCTGTATAATTAAACTTCGGTTTAATCACTTAGGGATGAGGCTCAAACCGCAGTAACCGTTAATTCTTGATAAATTACATATTTCATAACGTCAATTTGAATAACTAAGGAATTAGGATTGAAATTGACTGTTAATGGTTTTTCGGCTAAGGAATTAGAGAAAACAATTCTTGAGAATCGGTTTTGAATAAGTATAACGTCGATGTTATATAATATGGAAAAGTGTATTACAAAGCAATTCACACATCTGGCCCTAGCATGCTTTCTCATATCGGTTAAACAGTTTTTGTATGCTTAATATAATTATTTCTCGTTCTTATTATTTATGAAAACACTCATCAAACCCCCTATGATCTTTTGTTCAATAGAATTATTATAAAGACTAGTACTTATCACGCGGTCCTCGAGATCGATACTCGGGATAACTCTCATTTTATTACTACATTGGTGCAAATAGTACACTTTCTATTTTACCGATCAACTATGTTATTACACATTGGTTGAAGATCTTAACTGGATTCATCTTCCAACATTTCTATCTTGGAGATTCTACCTTTCAAAGATCACATGTGCAAGCAACTTTCTAACGACTCTTTTTCTGCCTCTATAAAAGGGAGCTGAAGATTTGAAGGAAGGTTAAAAACTATCAAATAATCTAACATAATGCATTAAATACAAACTTTGAGCTTAACTTTTATTTGTTTATTGCACAAACTCTTAAGATTTCTTATCTTTGTATATCTTAGAAATCTTAAGTATTAAGAACCATTATGGTTGTTGTACGACTTGTATACTTCTGATTGTACATCCGAGTATAGTTGTAATCATTTCTACTAAATTGTTTGTTTAAAATAGAGGAAGTCTCTTTCTAGTTTGCTTGAGCAGTGGAAGTCTCTTGCTAGTTTGTTTGTGCAGTGAAGCCTCTTAACTGTATGCTTCAGCAAAAGTCTCTTGTTGGATTGCTTGAGCAAAAGTCTCTTTCTAGTGTGATTGAGAAATTTAAGTATCTTGCTAGTTTGCTTGAGCATAGTGTAATCGGGTTGATTATAGTGAAAATCTCTCGTTGGACAAGGGGACTGGATTATTCTCAGTTCAGTAGAGGAACTAGGATAAACTCTATGTGTTGTTTTTCTACTTGCCTCTGAACTCTATTCATTCTTCTACTATTAACTTTCTAAGATCAGACTCTAAACTTGTTCAGATTCTGAAGCTGGTTATCAGAACTAAAAAACTAACATACACAATTCAACCCCCCTTTTTGCGTATATTTCTTACCTTCAAAATAATCTTGATTAAGTTCAACCTTACATAACTTCTCACATAACACTTGTGAAGAAAAAAATGCATGAATGATTGACAAGTTGTTGTTGACACAACATAACAAGAAATTCATAGATTGGTTTAATAAAGAAATATCTAATAATCATAGTGCATCCGAGACAATTAAATGGTTTTCGTACATGCCAAAATTTAATGTGATAACTTGGACTATATACGACATTGGTCATTTTTCCTTTTATACAAAATCAAAAGATGATCGTAGTACAATGCAAAATAGTGGGGTTATGGTTGAGGCTGAATCCATGTACTTCTCTAGTTCGAAAGGTAAGAATCTTATATTATCATCTAGAGCATTCTATGGTGTGATTAAGGAGATTTGGGAGATTGATTATGTTATTTCAAATTGCCTTTATTTAAATGCAAATGGGTTCCCAATAGTAATGGTATACAAACTGATGATTTAGGATTATCCCTGGTTGACTTTGGGAAGGCAACATATATGATCGAACCATTAATCATGTCTTCTCAAGCAAAACAAGTTTTCTATGTGAATGACCATTAGGACATATTGGGGAGATAGTCAATCATTCTCCAAGAAAAATACATTCCTCGTAGTGATGAAAGTTTTGATACTCCTTCCACTCCTTCTTACATAACACAGGTGCCTGCCTCATATGATAAAGTTGATAGAGATGATACGCATGCTATTTGTAATGATCATAAAGAAAGCATATGGGAAAATTAACAAGTAAGTATATTATTATTTATTCATAATTTATTGTAAGTTATAATTTATAATTTTAATTACTAACAAGTATGATTATTTGAAATTATAGGTGTTGAAAGTCAAGACACCAAAAGACAAGAAACCAAAACACCAAGATACAATTATTTGACGAAATGGTGTGCAAACTGTAAGTTGTTTTGTGTCATTTTGGTTTTGTATAATATACAATTTTTGTATTTTATGTAATATAATTTTTGGTATGATACGATTCACAAATGCGTGTTGTTGTTTCTGGTCTGATATGATTCACAAAAATACAGGTTAAAAAATGGGAAAATGTATAAACACACACACATACATACACACACACACACACACACACACACACACACACACACACACACACACACACATATATATATATATATATATATATATATATATATATATATATATATATATATATATATATATATATATATATATATATATATATATATATATATATATATATATATATAAGCAAGTGATTTCATTACAGTTGCTAAATCCAACCGTGGTTATATGTTGAACACTATCCAAAATAATTTAAATCCCAAAAATGACGTTGATGGGAATCGAACCAAGGACCTTTAATCTTTTCACAATGGTTATGTATCACAATCGTGGCGATAAGTAGCAAGCATTCCAGTTTTCTACAACGTGCATTAAACTGTGATTGTAAGTAACACATATATAACAACAACTAGTCCTCCGTGATTATATATCTTTGTCAATCGTGATTGTATGTGTTTTTCGTAGTAGTGGGTATTGTTGTTCCTTTTGATTGACTGGATTAGGTAAAAACAACATGGGTAGTACAAGATGTATATTTGGTGAAGGTGCAACATGTGGGAAAAGATATTTCAGTATGTGTGCAACATCTGACCTCTGTCAGCAGACCAAGATTTATGAGTTAATCTGAGTGAGATTTTGTTTAATTCCAAGAAGATTTGTTATTGTACCTTTTAGCAAGATGTTATTTAGTAAGATTTGCTAAAAATATTTAATAAGATCAAATACAATTATATGGTTTTCTATTTAAGGAGACTCGTTTCTACCTTTGAAGACATGAGGAAGATTGAAGATCTAGAGTGTTAGGGTTTGTTCTTTGAGTCTTCATAATTTATTATTTTTGTACACCTCTATAAGAAGCCTAACCTGAATATTCAACGCATAAATGTTGATTGTTAGCTGAGTTGTAATTTAACATTTTTAATACCTTGAAAGCATATATCACTAGGGTTAATGGTTGTAATACCCCATATCCTCGTAAATACTCTAGTCGTTGTCAGTCGAGACAAACTGAGTTTCTATATGCTCTATTTCTTGTAAGTTGGGACAAATAGAGTAATTAGAGAACTCAAATAAGCTTAATTATTATTCAATTTAATTGACGTTTGTTAATTTATAAAAAAAAAGGAACCATCTTGGTAACATTAATGAATGGTCAATTACCCTATAGGAGAAATATCTCTTCATAAGATATTTTTTTATATCTTTCCTTTCCAACTTTTCCCTTATTGGAAAATATCAAGAAGACGATAATATCTCCTCAAGATATTTTCCGTTTTCATATATATTACCAACCATACATTTTGCTTGGCTAGTAAGAGTTAGAGGAAAGTAAGAGAAATGAAGAGAAAAGCATGGAGAGAAGGAGAAAGAAAAAGAGAAAAGATGAGAAGAAGAAAGAAAGGGGTAGAAGCTTGGAAGTAAAATCAAAGCTTGGATCATCATCATAATTTTTTCTCAAATCTCTATTAATATTAATCTTCTAAGGTGGGTTCTAGATAGTTTAGCTTTTGGGGAAAAGATATATATAAAATGGGAATTAGGGTTTAGGTCTCGTGGTTACTATTTATGAAATTGATATTGATACATGTTCTATTGATTGTTTCATGGTTTTTTATGGTTTTTATGTTATTAGATGTTGTGTTGATACTATGTTGTTATTGTTGATATGTGATTACGTGATGTATGAATAAAGAAGAAACATTGTTGCAAATATGTCTTATTCTTGAAGTTTTGACTCATAATCATATGAAATGTATTGGTCTATGATTTGGTATGGATTATAATGGTTAAGGTTGGAAGAGAATGTGTTTTAAATGGTATATTTGAGGAAAAAGCATGAACCAATCAATTGGTATGGAGATATTCCCAAAAATAATCGAATGGTTCCATGAACGTTTGAAAGTCTAGAAAAATTGCAGATGTCAATCGATTGGTCCTATGAATTTTTAATGAATATTTGGATAGAAGGTTTATGATAATCGGTTGGTCTAATGTTTTTAGAGAAAAATTGATGAAATGTTCAGACCAATTGATTGGTCTTCCTAAGCAAATCAGTTGGTTCCTTTTTGTGTTTCCAAAAACCACTTGTTTTATGATTGTAAATTATCATAGGTTTCTTATAACTTATACCATGATATGTATGTATTGAATTAACAATAATTGATTAAAATTGATGGTGGGTGAGCTTTAAGCCAAATCTTGATTAGGTTAAAATATTAGAAGGATTACTTAGGGTATGAACATGATTTAAATGGTGATGCTTGGACACGAAGGTACCTCGGTGTCTACCATGGACGAGTAGTCGCATGAACTGTGAATCAACAAGCTTTATATGGAACATGTTATGATGATATGAGAATTCGGTGAATGTGATCACTTAGTGATTGACGAGTGCAATCACGGTGATATTAAGAACTAGAACGAGTGCACATCCCAATTAAGATGCTTATGTAAAGTATAATTGGGGATGTGGCCCCAATGATTCATGCCTCACAATGGGTTTGAGTCCCAACTATGGGTTAAGTTCCATGGAGGAGAGGTGGAAGCCTAAGTGGGTTCGAGTCCCATATGGGGAAAGATACTCTAAGTGGGTTTGAGTCCCATACGAGTGACGGTTATTGAAGTGGGTTAGAGTCCCATGGAAATTTTGAATCCACGAGAAAGTCGAATCATACGAACATGTGTGATCCGAGCCTTACCCTAAACGTAGGTCCGGTCGGGGAACGATGCTTTGTGGCTTTCGAATAGTGAGTTATTGATTAATCTGAACTCAAGTAACTTCCATTACAATGTGAACTTCCATTAGATGCTTAAGTCCTCATTCTATTATGCAAGTGAGCACAAGTAGGATGAAGTTGAATGGCTTAAGTCAAAAATCAATAAGAGATCCCTGTAGAGCCAAATGGATCCATAAGATAGGGAACTCACTGAGATTATAATATCACCCCATTATCATTATTGTAGGTGGTTATGTGTAAGTGAAGGGAAATGGTAAGCTTGCATGATGATGTTTCATAGCCTTTTGATGTGACGATCTTTCGGCGTAGCTTGTGTACATATATGGATATTGTACATAAATATTAGTTTTTGTCTAGGAAATTTTGTATAGCATGTGCCATATTGTATATTATCCTTTGAGACATGTATATATAACATCGCCGTTAGACACTTATGTGTATCTGTACCAAATTACACTATATGTAATATATATTTCTAGATGTATATTATGCATGGGTATTATAATTGGTATCAAAGTTGGTCGATTCTTGACCCGTCCATGAAACATCATAAGTGAAATAAATTTTGTCTCATATGCATATTTGTCGTTGTTTTCCTTGATGTCATATATTATAGTATTGAGCCTTATCAACTTAATTTTATATATATTAAATTTTGGAGCATGGTTGATGATCATTCACCATTTGCATTAAGTTTTCGTTATTAATCCGACACGAAACAGATGCTTTTGACACACTGTGCAAGCATTTATGATACGTTTCGAGTTAGTTTTACTTCCGTCATTATATTTAAGCATTTTTAGTCATTGTTATGTTTTACTTATATTTTAGTGATTTTATGCGTGGGATAGCTGTGTTTTTGTCCGACAGGTCCAGGTAGAAGAACCAGGGAACTCAAAATGAGACAATGCGAGATTCCGACAAGCAGAGAAGCAGAAAACTCTAGTACAAAAGGCCTGACACGGCCACCCGTGTCAGCTGACACGGGCCGTGTCAGGCAAGGGAGGACGTGGGGAAGAAAACAGTAGCCTGACACGGCCACCCGTGTCAGGTGACACGGGCCGTGTCAGGCACCTCAAGCAACCGTGTCACCCATGCCAGGGGCGTGTCAGCCAGGACAGTAGGATGACACGACCACCCGTGTCAGCTGACACGCGCCGTGTCAGCCCAAGCCTAAAAATTCTGTTTTCTCGGGCTTTTGTTCGTCGGGCTTTTTCAGAGATATTTTTGGACATGTCCAACTGCTGCTTGGAATTTTCACTATAAAAGAGGGCCTTCTCCCAAAAGGAAGAGGCATCTCAGAATACGGAAAAATACAATATTGTGAATCATCAAGTATTACAGAGATCAAGGCATTCGGAGAGCTGAAGACTTTCATGAGCGGGAGCGATTGAAGATCAAAATCATCCAACTACTTGTGACGTGTAATTTTTATCTTGAATTTGTTTTGAACAATATGAGTATCTAAACCCCCCAATGCTAGGGGGTGTCCCTGATTTAGAATTGTAACGAATTTGAGTTTATATTTGCATTTATAATATTATTTTTACGGTAACCTTTTGATGTATTTATTGCTTTCTCTTTCGGACCAATCGAGATTGATTTGTGGTTATCAATTAAGTTGGACCGCCATTGACAAGGTTTTCATAAGGTTACTCTACAGTAGATATCACCTAGGACTAGGGATACCCTGTATGAACCAGAGCTTTCTTGATATTATAAAGCTTAACTTCACCCTAATTGGCTATGGACATAGAAATTAGGGTAGATTGTTTAAAGGTTTTATCATCAAGGACTTGGGAGTAAATACTCTTAAGAACTTGTAGTAATTGATATTTGTTAATGCAAGAGTGACTCAGAGTTGTTACAGGGATAAATCATACACTTTCTCTAGCATTGTTCCTTTTTCTCTTTAAACCCTTATTTTCATTCTTTTTTGCCTTTACCTTTATTATTATATTTTTACACCTAAAAACCAAATTAATACTTTTTGTTTAATTAAATGATAACTTAAACTCAATATTGACTTGCAGTCCTTGAGATCGACATTCGGGGATTTTCCCCATTATTACTATAAAAGGCAAAATAGTACACTTGCTATTTTCCCGATCAAGTTTTTGGCGTCGTTGTCGGGCAAAATATAGAGTTTAATTTTAAGTTCAATTAAAATTTTGTTGCTCTGCAATAAAATTATTTTTCTGTCATTTATATATTTTTATTCAGTAATCTGTGTATACGAGGAGAGCCCTCAGCAGAATTTCTTTTTGACACAGAAATTGAGAGAACCCTTCACCAGAGACGTAGAAACACTAGATTGGATTCCAAAGAAGAAGTTCCCTCTGATCACTCAGATTCAGAAAAAGAAACTATGGCTGAAATTCCTCCAGTTCCACCGCCTCCACCTCAATAAAGACTCCTAGGTGACTATGGAGGGGCAAATGCACCGGGTGGTAGATTGACCATTGTCAACCAACCGGTGAATGTGATGAACTTTCAACTGCATCCTAGCACAATCAATCAACTTGAGAGAAAATCTTTCACCGGAAAGGTTAATGATGCCAACAAGCACCTGCAAAGATTCCTGACCATGAGTACTACTTTGAAAATTGATGGTCATACTGATGAAGCAAAAAATTAAGAATGTTCTCGTTCACTTTAGCTGAAGATGCGGAAGAATGGTTCTACTCTCTTCCAGTCGGAAGCATCACATCTTGGGAAGAGATGGAAACTGCATTCTTAAATGAATACTTTCCAGCATCAGTATTCCTGAGGAAAAGGTATGAAATCCTTAATTTCAAACAGAAGGATGGTGAATCATTGGGAGACACCTACAAAAGATTCAAAAGGGTCTTAGTAGCGTGTCCAACTCATGATATGGATCAGACTGAACAAATGCAGATGTTCGTTAACGGGCTAAAAATAAAAATAAAACAGTTGATCGATACAGCAGCTGGTGGCTCAACAAATTTCTCAACAGCCACTGGTATCAAATAGATTATTAAAGTGATAGCCGCAAATGAGCATCTGGAATTATATGATAGGTGTACAAGCAAACCTGAAGGAGTCATTGACCTGAAAATACAAGCAAATAAAATCCGTTTGGAAGATACAATCGCTGCTGAAGTGGAAAATAAATTGAAAGCGATGAATATAGGTACTCATCAGATAGCTCAAGTCCAACCGGCTCAGGCCAGCACTTGTGAAATCTGTAATGGACCTCATCACACGGTCTATTGCTTTGCTACTCCCCAACAAATTGAAGAGATCAAATTCTTAAAGCATAACAACCCATACTTTAACACTTACAATCCAGGTTGGAAGAATCATCAACTTCTCCTGGAAAGATCAAAAAGGGAATGTTCCACAACAAGGTCAAGGTCAATATCAGACTCAATATCAACAATAGAAAGCTCCAAGGAAAGCATACTGGGAGATTGCCATTGAAAACATGGCAGCTCAAAATAGGCAATTTGAAGAAGAGACTAGAAACAATCAGAAAAACACCATCGCCTCCCTAAAGAATCTTGAAGTTCAGCAGGGGCAGATAGCACAACAACTAGCAAGTTCTCGAACACCAGGTTCCTTACCAAGTGAAACAGTTCAAAATCCGAGAGGTCAAGAGAATGTTAATACTAACACGACGAAAAAGAAAAAGGCTGCTAAAAAGAAAAAAAATTATATCACCGAGCGAGCCGACTGAAGAGGAAATTACAAAAGAGACTAAACAAGTGATTAAGTTGCTCTACCCTCAGAGAGTGACAAAGAAGGAACCTAGTGAGTCAGGCTTGGAGAAATTCATGACAAATGTTTAAAAAGGTTAAGGGTTGTATGTCTTTGATCGAAGCACTCTAAAGAATTCCCATGTACAAGAAATTCATGGAAGAGGTACTGGCCGAAAAGAAACCAACCACCGAAGAACAGGTAGCCTGGAAGGAACAGTATAGTGCAAACTCACTGGGGCAGAAAATTCCTAAAAAACAAAAGGATCCGGGAACGGTAACAATACCATGCATAATTAAAGAAAAAACCTTCAAAAAGGTACTAATAAATTCTGGAGCTAGTGTGAATCTGATGCCATTATCAATCTATCACATGCTAGGTATTAAAAATATCAGTGATATAAAGACAATTTGAAGTTTGCGGATCACTCAAGAAAAGATGCATATGGTATAGCTGAAGACGTGCTGGTAATAATAGAGGACTTGATTTTTCCAATTGATTTTGTAATCCTAGACATACCTGAAGGTGATGAGGCACCCATCATTCTGGGTCGACCTTTCATGCAGACAAGTCGATGCAATCTCGACATGGATCAAGGCACGTTAACCTTGAAAGTTCACGACAAGGAAATAACATTGAATGCTATTGAAGACCAGGAGCTAGAGGAAGATACAAAATCTCACTATCAAGTAGGCTTAATCAGGACATTGAATGTTAATAGAATCTCACCACTGCCATTAGCCACCCCGAATTGAAAGACTCCCATCTCTATTCCAAAAACCAAGAGAAATAAAAGAAAACGAAAACAAGGTAAGAAGATGAAGGTTAAAAAGGACCCGTGGCACGAAGGAACTCAGATAGAGAAAAAAGACAACATCCTAGTTTTGGATAAGAGGTGCAACAAGGTTGGGAGCATGAAATACCCCCCATAACAAGGGGAATGAACCGTCGAGCCATGTGACGTTAAACAGAGCGCTTCGTGGGAGGCAACCCACGCATTTTAAATTTAATTAGTTATGTGTGTTTGTAGATTTACACAGGAGCTCTACAAGGAGGAAACATCACGTAAGCAAAAGTTTAAGTCATGCAAAAGAATGATCAACATGGCCAGAGATACCAGCAGTTAAACCGGAGAGAAAGCCAAAAAACGGCCAAAAGGGCAGCCTGACACGGCCACCCGTGTCAGCTGACACGGGCCGTGTCAATAGGGAGCAAAAATCAGACAAAAAAAATGGAAAAATAGTGGCCTGACACGGCCACCCGTGTCAGTTGACACGGGCCATGTCAGGAGCACTGAAGGTGGAAAGAATTTTTTGATCAACAGTGGCCTGACACGGGCTGTGTCAGGAGCATTGAAGGTCATCCCCAACCATGTTTGAAAACAGTAGCCTGACACAGCCACCCGTGTTAGGCAGGCGAAAATTATGATTTTTTTTTAAAATTTGAATGTTTAGTTGGACCCACCCATTTAATCCACCATTAACCACAACTTTTCCCCATTAACACTATCATTATCAGATTTTTCATTACCCACTCATTATTCTCTCTCATCACTCTTACTCTCTTTCTCTCAAAAACCTTCCAACCTCCATTAAAACTCAAAATCCCACTACCTAAAACCTTCCATAACCCCCACTTTCACTCACCTATTGCCAAAACACCATTCACTAATATTACTCCACTCACCGTCCCCGTCCTAACCGCGGCTTCAGAATTTCCTAACTCAAAAGTTCAAATAGTTTCTATTTTTGCAGGTCCAAAATGCCCCCGAGGAGAATTCTCACCGGAAAGCAATAACTCGCGGAAATGGCAAAGTCACAGAAGCGCTTGAGTCGGAATCCAAATCCACATAACATCGTGTTTGACAATCCGGAACAAGAAAGGAGATAACAAATTCACCGAAAGCGAAAACTCACGCCGATGAGATATATGTGTGAGCAGACTCTGAATGCTCCGGGGCTCAAAATGGAGGTATACCGAATGTTCCATGATTTAGGAATGCTAGAGTTCATGAGTCTGGAAGCGCCAACATACGAGCGCATTACTCTCGAATTCCTAAGCACGTTGGAATTCCAGCTTGAGAAGCGGTGGATAGACACGGCCAGATATTATTTCAGCACTTTGCGTTTCCAGTTGTTTAATAATTATCATGAGCTGTCTGTTGAGGAGTTAGCAACAATACTCCGACTCCCTCTGTACGGACCAGGAGCAGTCCTAGACGGGTTTTCACCTAAGGATTTCTGGATTGCCATCACCGGGAGGACGGTTTACACCTCCAAAGGTGCTAAGGCCTCGGAAATCGAGAATCCATGTTTCAGGTACGCTCAGAAGGGTTTGGCCTATACCCTGTTTGGAAGAGGCGATAACACAGGGGTAGCTACTCAAAGAGAGTTATTCTTTATGTACTCGATGGCTCAAAATAAGGCCATCAATGTAGCTGCCTTTGCAGCGGACTATCTGGGCCGAGTCGGCCGAGCCGACTACGGAGGCATATTCGTAGGTGGGATGATCACCCAAATCGCTGAGCATTTTGGGTACCAAACTGTTTTACTCGAAGACACGCCAATTGCAGGTAAGACCAAAATTGACATGTCTGCTCTAATTTCACAAGGTATGATTGTTGTTCTACTTACTATTTCGTACTTATCCATAAGAGGTTTATTATCGCTCTGCCGGATCCGGACAGAGTTGCTATTACTGACTGTGCTAATTGGTTGTATGTGAGTGCTGACCCCGACGCGGATGAAGGTCACGAAACTGACCATTTTACTACATGTGAGCAGTTTATGGATTACCAAGTGGAGGGAACGGAAGCAGAAGAAGAAGATCATCAGGCACCTTCTGAGCAGTTTGTACCACCACATCAGGAACCCACCCAACAGGAGGCGGGTTCATCATTCTGGTCCACTGACCAATGGAGCTGGGTACAAACCGAAATAGGTGACTTGAGGATGGAACAACAACGGCAAGGCATCGAGCAAGCCTATCAAGGGGCGATGTTGGATGAGATGAGCAACATGATGCGACAGTTGATGTTGCATTTCCCGCAACCACCTCCTCAGTAGGGTACTGTGAGTGTCCTCCTTCGCTCTTGTTCGCATACATTGTGGATAATGTTGAGTTCAAGTGTGGGGGAGATTTTATGTCTTTTATTGTTATTTTATTCTCAGTATTTTGTTATTTTGTTATTCTACTTTTGTGCATTCTAGATTTGATTTTTCTGTTTGAAGGTACATTATGCTACGAGTGTGTCAAGTCTGTGTTGATAGGTTAGAAAGAGTAATGATCACGATTGAGAGTGGATGAAAGGATCACGCCATTCACCATTGCTTGTTGTGAAGGATCTCCCCAGGAAGTTGACACTAAGGAAAGTAAGATCGGACACAACGTATACAGCTTAACCGACATGAGTATCCTGTACATTCCGAAGTAAGGAAGAAATCGCATCAGGCTAAAGAGTATTGTGGATCCTGTCAAAGCTAAACCAAACAGAGTGAGTCATAAAAAGCCAAACAGATTGATCATCATGAGCGACGTTCAGGTTTGTCTTTATCACTCTAAATTTGCATAGACTCTCTGGGACTGTCACTGCATGATACACACACTGAGGCACATTGTTTGACATTAACCCCGAGCCTTTCTAGTCATCTTGAATAATTATATCCCTCGTTAACCCCATTTGACCATGTATCCATTTGTTTGTTTAAACCCCATAAATGTACCCCTTGGCCAAAACACTTCCTTACCCTGTTCAGAGTCATGTTAATGCATTCAAACTGTGTTGAAAAACTAAGTTTGGGGTAAAAACCCCAAAAGCTACCAAAAGCCCAAGAAAGTGCGAGAACAAAAAAGGAATAAATTGATGAACCGAGAGAAAGAAAAAAAAAAGAGAAAAATTTATAACTCGAAGATTAAAAAAGAATCACGAAAAAGGGCATTCGGTGAAGAAAAAAAATAAGAAAAAAAAACCGAGAAAATAAAAGAAACAAACACAGTATATAACATCGACTCTGAACCAAAAACCCACTTGTTTTCCGTTTTTGTTTGAATCATCCATACCCTAACCCAAGCCAAGTTACAACCCGAAAGACCTCAAAAGTGTGTGTGTCGTATGCAGGTGATAGGAAAAGAGAGACTATTCAAACTTGTGAGTTGATATTGCATACTCTGAATTATGAGTGAAAGTAGTTGACCCCGAGAGAATTGGTGAGAATGTGATATAAGCTGACAGGTGAAATGGTGCTTTGAAGTGGAAGTGTGAATGAAGACTTACAAAGAAAAAGTAGGACTTGTGGAAGGAAAAGGGAAGACGTTAGCGAATGATCTCAGCAGTGTGAGAAACATAAAGAACTATGGGGAGTGACGATGTTGTCTGAAACATTAATTGGGACAAACAATGAGCTAAGTTTGGGGTTGTGATTAGTCACCATTTGCATTAAGTTTTCGTTATTAATCTGACACGAAACAGATGCTTTTGACACACTATGCAAGCCTTTATGATAAGTTTCGAGTTAGTTTTACTTCCGTCTTTATATTTAAGCATTTTAATCATTGTTATGTTTTACTTATATTTTAGTGATTTTATGGGTGGGATAACTGTGTTTTTGTCCGACAGGTCCAGGTAGAAGAACCGGGGAACTCAACGAGACAATGCTAGATTCCGGCAAGCAGAAAAGCAGAAAACCCCAGTACAGGAGGCCTGACATGGCCACCTGTGTCAGCTGACACGGGCCGTGTCAGGCAAGGGAGGACGTGGTGAAGAAAACAGTAGCCTGACACGGACACCCATGTCAGCTGACACGGGCCGTGTCAGGCATCTCAAGCAACCGTGTCACCCATGCTAGGGGCGTGTCAGCTAGGACAGTAGGCTGACACGGGCCGTGTCAGCCCAAGCCCAAAAATTCAGTTTTCTCGGGCTTTTGTTCGTCGGGCTTTTTCAGAGATATTTTTCGACATGTCCAACTGCTGCTTGGAATTTTCACTATAAAAGAGGGCCTTCTGCCAAAAGGAAGAGGCATCTCAGAATACAGAAAAATACAGTATTGTGAAGTAATCAAGTATTATAGAGATCAAGGCATTCAGAGAGCTGAAGGTTTTCATGAGCGAGAGCGATTGAAGATCAAAGTCATCCAATTACTTGTAATGTGTAATTTTCATCTTGAATTTGTTTTGAACAATATGAGTAGCTAAACCCCCAAATGCTAGGGGGGTGTCCCTGATTTAGAATTGTAAAGAATTTGAGTTTACATTTGCATTTATAATATTGTTTTTACGGTAACCTTTTGATGTGTTTATTGCTTTCTCTTTCGGGCCAATCGAGATTGATTTGTGGTTATCAATTAGGCTGGACCGCCATTGTTAAGGTTTTCATAAGGTTACTCTACAGTAGATATCACCTAGGACTAGGAATACCCTGTATGAACCAGAGCATTCTTGATATTATAAAGCTTAACTTCACCTTAATTGGTTATGGACATAGAAATTAGGGTAGATTGTTTAAAGGTTTTCTCACCAAGGACTTGGGAGAAAATACTCTTAAGAACTGGTAGTAATTGATATTTGTTAATGCAACAGTGACTTAGAGTTGTTACAGGGATAAATCATACACCTTCCCTGACATTGTTCCTTTTTCTCTTTAAACCCTTATTTTCATTCTTCTTTGCCTTTACCTTTATTATTATATTTTTACACCTAAAAAGCAAATTAATACTTTTTGTTTAATTGAATGATAACTTAAACTCAATATTGACTTGCAGTCCTTGAGATCGACATTCGGGGATTTTCCCCATTATTACTATAAAATGCAAAATAGTACACTTGCTATTTTCCCGATCAGTTGACAGACATAAATGTCTTAGAAGGCCCAAAAAATGTGAATGATGAATTAGACCCAACTGTTGAAGAAAATGGTACTCAATGGCCGCCTCAGTTTCTATAGTTTATGCAACATGGGATGCAACAAACAAATGGTGGTTACCAACCACCAACTGTTCCACAGGTTACTCCAGGTGGAAACTTTAAGGACTTCTTTAGAATCAATCCTCTTTAATTCCTAGGTAGATTGGATCCATTTAAGGGTCATGAATGCTTGTCTAATATGGAAAGACTGTTTTAGATTGTGCCTTATGTGAAGAGAATAAAGTAACTTTTGCTTCGCATATGCAGAAGGGTCCTACTGCTAGGTGGTGTGATATTTCCTCGACCATTATGACTAATAAGGAAATTCCAAGAAATTGGGAACATTTTAAAACTATTTTTCTTGATAAGTATTTTCTTGATAAGTATTTTCCAAGTATTTTCTTATGATAAGTATTTTCTTGATAAATATTTTTCTTGATAAGCAAGTAATTTGGATTTCAACAACTTAAACAAGGTAACATGTCAATGGCGGGGTATACTGAGAAGTTCAAGAACATGGTTGTCAACTCTAGAGAGGCCGCGTATACACCATATGAAAAGTGAATAGTGGATCAGTTTATGCTTTGATTAAGAGGTGAAATTTCTCACAACGTTTCTCAGAGAGATTTCACTACTTATGGTGAGTTGTTGAGACAATGTTATGTTGCGGAGAATAGTTTGAAAAGGGTTCAAGAGGAAAGAGATAAGAGTAGGTCTGGTAAGAAGGAACAAGGAAAACCAAGTCATTAGTTTAGGACTAAGCCTCAATCATTTAAGAGAAAGCAAGTTCAGAATGCATGATTCGCCTAACCTCCTCGTTGTCAAATGTGCAATAAGTTTTATTTTGGAAGATGTGTGTGGTGGGTATTTAGGTATTTTCTACGCCAGAGAAAGGGTCACATGGCTAAAGATTATGCTCAGAGCAAGGATCAAGTACAAGGGAAAATATTGGTCGAGTTTATACTCTGGATGCTAAGAAGGGTAAATGGAATAATGATTTGATCGCTAGTACGTGTCACTTGAATAACCATCCATGTATTATATTATTTGATTATGAAGGCAATCATTACTTTATATCAAACCAATGTGTGGATAATCTTGGACTAAGAGCAATTCAATTATCTATTCCGATGGTGGTAACTACCGCCATGAATGATGTTGTAGAGACGTAAAAGATATGTGAAAACTGTTTGTTATCAGTGAATGGTTGAGTATTCTAGATTTATCTAATATGTTTACCGCTTAAGAAGATTGATGTAGTATTGGGAATGGATTGACTTTCTTCCAATTAGGTGTACATTGGTTATGAAGAGAAAGCAATTTATATTCCAACCGAAAGAGATACTCCTAATGATGTGATAACCACTCTTTTAGAAGATACAATTAGCATGGTCAATCTTTTATTTGAGAAAGAAAGGTATATTCTCTTTATTCTCTCTAGTGAATCAAGTGAAGGATTTAATGTTGCAAAAATACCTATAGTCTGCAACTTTCCCGAAGTTTTCCCCGAGGATAACACTTCTTTTCCTCTAGAAAGAGAAGTGGAATTCTATATTGATCTTATACCGGGAACCGCTCCTATCTCATCCGCCCCATACCGCATGTCACCAATGGAACTTAGAGAATTGAAGAACCATTTAAAAGAGTTACTACTTAAGCATTTCATCCGTCCGAGTGTTTCACCGTGGGGTGCCCCAGTGTTTCCAGTAAAGAAGAAGGATGGTGAGATGCGTTTGTGTATTGATTACAGACAACTAAATAAGGTTACCATTAAGAAAAAGTATCCTTTACCCCGGATAGACGATCTGCTAGATCAATTTAAAGGATCATGTGTATTCTTGAAGATTAATTTATGATCGGGCTATCATAAAATCCAAGTCAAAAGTTCTGACACATCAAATGTGGCATTTAGAACCCTATATGGCCATTACGAGTTCCCCGTGATGCCATTTGGAGTGACGAATGCACCTGCGGTCTTTATGAGTTATATGAACTGGATATTCCAACCTTACTTGTTTGATGACATCCTTATCATTTCTCGTACTTCGCAAGAGCCAAAAGAATATTTAAGGATTGTTATATCGATACTGCAAGAGAAGCAACTTTTTGCAAAGCTGAGCAAGTGTGATTTTTTGTTAATTGAAGTAAAATTTCTTGGTCATGTGATATTGAAAGGATGTATAGTTGTATATCCATCTAAATTTGAAGCTTTTATAGATTAAGAAAGGCCAAAGAATGCTTTAAAAGTTATAATTTTTATAGGATTGACAGGTTACCACTGAAAGTTTATTAATGGATTATTACATATTACTTTTCCAATGACCCGACTTACTCGTAAAGAAATTTCTTTTAGGTGGGATACATAATGTGAGCAAAGTTTTTTCAGGTTAAAGGAAAAGTTGAATTCCACACCTGTGTTGATCATTCCAAATTCTAATGAATCGCATGAAGTGTTTTGTGATGCCTCCAATAAGGGACTAGGTGGAGTATTCATGCAAAATGGTCAAGTTGTATATATTCATCTCAAAAACTAAAAAATCATGAAGAGAACTACCCAAAACATGACCTTGAATTAGCAGTTGTTGTGTTTACCTTGAAGGTGTGGCATCACTATCTTTATGGAATGCATTTTGAAATGTTTAGTGACCATAAAAGCTTGAAATACCTGTTTAATAAAAAGGAGTTGAACATGCGATAAACAAGACAAATGGAATACTTGAAAGACTTTGATTTTGAATTAAAATATCATCTGAGTAAGGTAAATAAAGTAGTTGATGTGTTATGTCGGAAAGAGATACACTAGGCTGATTTAATGATGTTGGAGTATGATTTGTTAGAGATGTTCTGGAATCTCAACCTTTAGATTTCATGGAATCATAATGGTGTAATGATGATAAATTTGAACGTTACATCCTATTTGAGAGAAACGATTCAACAAATTAAATTGTTAGATGAGGAATTACAAGCAATTACAACTCAATCGGGTTTCGCTAGTGCCAATGATGAGGTTCTTCTATTTAATCCAAGAGCGTGTGTTCCAAAGGATGTGGGACTAAGGATATTGGTTTTAGAAGAGGCACATAAGAGTATGTTTACCACTCATCCAGGTTCAGGAAAGATGTACCAAGGTCTTAATAAAGATTATTGGTGGCCTAGTATGAAAAAGAACATTGCAAAGTATGTGGCTGAATGTGTGGCATCTCAACAAGTGAAGATCGATCACCAAAGACCTAGTGGTTTGTTACAACCATTGGAAATTCCGGAGAAGAAATGGGATAGTATTTCTATGGACTTTGTTGTAGGATTACCGCGTATCCATGGTGGTTACAATTTGATTTGGGTGATCGTAGATCGATTATAAAGTCAGCCTATTTTCTAGTAGTGAAGACCACTTACAAAGTTATTCACCTTGCGATATTGTTCATTAGAGAGATTTTGAGGTTACATGGTATTCCCTCTAGTATTATATCTAATAGACACCCTAAATTTACTTCAAGATTTTGTGAAGCGTTTCAAAATTCCATGGGATAAAAGTTATGTCTGAGTACTTCTAACCATCCTCAGAAGGATGACCAAACCAAGAGGACGATTCAAAACTTGGAGGATATGTTAAGGGCATGTGTGCTTGAAAACAGAAGAAATTGGAAAGACCTCCTACCCTTGATTGGGTTTGCATACAATAACGGTTATAAATCTAGTATTGGTATGACTCTGTATGAAGCTTTTTACAGAAGGAGATGTCGAAGACCTTTGGATGGAAGCTGGTGAGAAGGGGATTATAGGACAAGAAATTATTCAAGAGACCATAGATAAGATCAAGATCATACAAGAAAAGATGAAAAATGCTCAAGATCATCAAAAGAGTTATGCTGACAATAGACAAAGACCTTTGTATTTTGGAGAAGGTGATCATGTATTCTTGAAGGTTACTCCAAGATTGAGATTGAATGGACCTTTCAAGTCACATAAGTTAAGCCCAAGGTATTTTGGATCATATCAGATTATGGGAAGGATCGATGAAGTAGCGTAACATTTGGCATTACCACCCTCACTCTCCTGAATGCATGATGTCTTTCATGTATCTTTACTTTGGAAATTCATTCCCAAACCTCTTCAGCCTGTTCTTCTAGATAACATTGAGGTAGAAGCAGATCTTTCTGTCAAACCTCAACTCAGCCAGATATTAGGTCGTGTAGCTAATACATTGAGGAATAAGGAGATTCCTCTTTTCAAAGTTCTTTCGGAATAATCACACCTGGGTGAAGCTACTTGGGAGCTAGAGTCCGAGATACGGGAGGCTTAGCCTTGTCTCTTTCAGGTAAATCTTTAAAAGTCATTGAAAATTTTTCATTTAAGGAAGGAGAATGTAATATCCCATATCCCCGTAAGTACTCTATTCGTTGTCAGTTGAGACCAACTGAGTTCCTATATGCTTTATTTCTTGTCAGTTAGGACAAATAGATTAATTAGCAAACTCAGATGAGCTTAGTTCTTATTAAATTTAAATGACCTTTGTTAATTTATAAAAGAAAGGAACATTTTTGGTAACATTAATGAATGATCAATTACTCTATAGGAGAAATATCTCTTCATAAGCTATTTTCTTATATCTTTCCTTTCCAACTTTGCCTTTGTTGGAAAATATCAAGAAGAAGATAATATCTCCTCAAGATATTTTCCCTTTTCATCTATCTTACCAACCACGCATTTTGCTTGGCTGGTAATAGTTAGAGGAGAGTAAGAGAAAATAAGAGAAAAGCATGGAGAGAAGGAGAAAAAAAGAAGAAAAAAGAGAAAATATGAGAATAAGAAAGAAATGGGTAGAAGCTTGAAATTAGAATCAAAGATTGGATCATCATCATCATCATCATCTCTTCTCAAATCTCTATTCATATCCATCTTCTAAGGTGGGTTCTAGATAGTTTAGATTTTAAGGAAAAGATCTACATGAAATGGGAAATTAAGGTTTAGATATCGTGGTTATGATCATGGAATTGATATTGATACATGTTCTATTGATTGTTTCATGCTTGTTTGTGGTTTCTATATTGCTAGATGGTGTGTTGATACTATGCTGATGTGTGATTATATGATGTATGAATGAAGAAGAAGAATTGTTGCAAATATGTATTGTTCATGAAGTTATGACTCATAATCATATGATATTGTATTGGTCTATAACTTGGTATGGATTAGAATGGTTAGGTTGGAAAAGGATGTGTTTTGAAATGCTAATTTTGAGGGAAAAGCATGAACCAATTGGTATGTAGAGATTCCCAAGAACAATCATTTCATTCCATGAATGTGTGAAAATATGGAAAATTGCATGTGTCAATCGATTGACATCCCCTGACCAATCAATTGGTCATATGCCATTTTAATGAAAATTTGGATAAAAGGTTTATGACAATAGATTTTCCCTTTTCCCGATAATTGATTCGTACGTTGTTTACACAGAAAAATGTGATGAAATGTTCAAACCAATCGATTCGTCCTCCTAGGAAATCGATTGGTTTCTTTGTGTATTGCCAAAAACCACTTGCTTGATGATTCTAAACTATCATAAGTGCCTTATAACTTATACCATGATATGTATGCATTTAATTAACAATAATTGATTAAAATCCATGGAATGTGTGAGCTTTAACCCATGACCTTGATTAGGTTAAAGTATTTGAAGGATAACTTAGGGTATGAACATGATTTAGATGGCGATGCTTGGAAACAAAGGTACGTCAGTGTGTACCATGGACAAGTAGTTGCTTGAATTGTGAATCAATAGACTTTGTATGGAATATGTTGTGATGATATACAAATTTGGTGAATGTGATCACCTAGTGATTAATGAATGCAAATACAATGATGTTGAAAACTAGTTACATATTCAAAAGCTACCCTTGATCGTGGACATCCTAATTGAGATGCTTATGTAAAGTATATATGGGGATGTGGCACTAATGATTCATGTCTCACAATGTGTTTGAGTCTCAACTATGGGTTTAGTCATATGGAGGAGACGTGGATGCCTAAGTGGGTTTGAGTATCATACGGTGAAAGATACTTTAAGTGGGTTCGAGTCCTATATGAGTGATGATTCTTGAAGTGGGTTCGAGTCCCATACGAGTGACGGCTATTGAAGTGGGTTTGAGTACCATGGAGAACTCAAATCCAAAAGAAAGATGAATCATACATACATGCATGAACTAAACCTTGCCCTAGACATATGTCCGGTCAGGGAACGATGCTTCGTGGCTTCCGGATAGTAATTTATGAGTTATATGAACTAAAGTTACATGTTTCCATACAATGCGAAAATCCCTTAGATGCTTAAGTCCTTGTTCTATTGTGTAAGTTAGCACAAGTATGACGAAGTTGATTGACTTAAGTTAATAATTGATAAGAGATCATTGTATAGCCGAGTGAATCCATAAGATAGGGAATCCACTGAGATTACCATCTCACCCCATTATTATTGTTGTAGGTGGTTCTTTCCAGGCGAGGGACAAGTGTAAGCTTGTATGATGATGTTTCAGAGGATTTTGATGTCACGATATTCCACTGTAGCTTGTGTATATATATGGATATTGTACATAGATCTTAGTTTTTATCTAGACACTTTTGTATATCATGTTCCATATTACATATTATTCTTTTAGAAATGTATATATAACAGCGTCGTTAGGCGCTTATGTGTATCAGTACCAAATTGCATTATATGTAATATATTTTCTAGATGTATATTATGTGTGGGTGTTACAATGTTGAGAGAATGTGAAAGGGGTTCTCATATTTAGGGGGAGTCCTAAATAGAAAGACATATACACTATTAAGAAGAAGGGCATTGAGCAAGGGTTGTTCATCTAAGATACTTTATATTAATACTATTGAGAAATGATTTTATTTCTTGGGTTGGAAGCCCCCCAGACGTAGGTGATGTTGCACCGAACTGGGTTACCAACTCTCTTGTGTTTGTTTTTGCTTTTTGTTTAAATTCCTTAGTTTATCATTCTATTTAAATATGTGAATATCTATGGTACACATTTTCTAAGACATTATGTCCAACATTTGTCCTGCGAAGAACATAATT